>NW_007252322.1:1253974-1265758 GCF_000164805.1 Carlito syrichta
TGTGATGCATAATTTGTAAACCGCAATAATACATCATGGAATTTGTACGCCCCCAGTAAATAATTATCACACTGCTGGAGGGTATAGAAAATGGTATATAAGTTGGAAGGAGTCCGAATAAAATTTGGCTTCAGTCCTGATCAGACTGTTCCCAGAAGAACTGCCTCCGAGTAGTCTCTTCTCACTGTCCAGATTCTCTGGTGCGGGTCCTAACCCACCCTTGGTCAGTGCTGGTCACCGACACTGTAGTGAAACTTTCTTTTTATCTTAATTCTCTATAAAATATGATGTTTGTTTAATGTTCTCCTTGGAAGTTGGACCCCTATAGAACCTAATAATGACGTTAATTTTTATTCTATTGTGTCTATTAACAAATTCTCTTTGGAATAATTTAGATATATCCACATTTCCATTGGAAAATGCCCCTATCGGACATAATAGACAATACAATATGGTGCCCTTCTGGCCTCCAGTCACCAACACAGAAATGTTTGTTCCTGCTCCAGACAGCCTGGGATACACTTATGAAGTTCAATGGCCAAGTGAGTATGGAAAGTATATTTTTACTGTGATCATTTCCAAAAGCAGACTTGTTATCTTTGAAACCATTTGGATGTCAAAGCTTTCATTTGGCCTTTTATTTGGTGATAAGAGATGAAGTTTGGTGATAAGAGATGAAGTTTAGCATGTGTTGAGAGCTCACTGTAACCTGGTATTGAGCTGATTATACTGTACACTATCTTATTTAATCCTCACAGTTGAAGATTATAGTCCTCATTTCACAAATAAAGAAGTTGAGGCTTAAAGAGTTTAATTGTTTAAAATGCACATCTCTGCTAGAGGAAGACAATGAGTTTGGAACTCAGGCTGAGGGAATAGGCCCCAATTTTTCAACTACCCCATACCATCTCCATTTATCCGTCCTAAAGGAAGAGGGAGTGAGATACTCTGACCTCCTTTATCTAAGACTTTGAAATTCAAAACTTTCTCCCTTAATTTTGAATCTCCTTCTCAACAAAGATAGTAGGAAATAGTAAAAGAGCAAAGGTTTGAATTCTAGAAAATCTGGACTTCAAAATTACTGCCTGCTAAACTAAGGGACTGGGCGAATGACTGAAACTCTTGGATTCGTCATTCTCTCACATTTAGAATGGAGATAACAATAAAAAAACAATCATGGAAAGATGCCATCCCAATAATGTTCACTCCTTGAAAGAAAGTACCTTTGAGGGGACAAGTACTGTCTTAGGCAATTGGCCAACATCAGTCAAATATGAAGATTTCTGTTAAAGAGTCTGAAATAGAGGCAAAATTTGAGGTGTCTAAATCTGGGTGATAATTATTTTAATATTTATCTTTGTACTCATCTCTTTCTCAAATAGGTCGGGATTTTAGTATATCTGAGATCATTACCATAGCAGTTGTGGCTGCTTTGTTGCTGGTTGCAGTTATTTTTGCGGGGGCTTCTTGCCTGATTCGCTCCAGAAGCAACATGGATGAAGCCAACCAGCCCCTCCTCACTGATCAATATCAACGTTATGCTGAGGAATATGAAAATATGCGGAATCCTAATCAGTCTATGGTCTAATGATCAGTGGCCTACTCTCTTATGCAATAGTATTACAAAGCCACCTTGTTATTTTTTTAATTTTTAACTTTAAAGATGTGGGGTACAATTCAGGGTTAGGTATACAAATGTTCATTATGCAGGGACCCTTATTGATGAGATGTGCTCTCACCCCCGGAAATGTCCCACTACTGCCAATCCCCCCCGCCCCACCACTGGCAATTTCCCACTATTGTCAATCTCTTTCTTATAGCATTATGATAATTGTTCAAGGTCCTCTTATGAGTGAGAGCATGTGATACTCAGTTCTTTGTTTCTGTGATAGATCTCTCAGTATTATAGACTCTAAGTTCATCCAAGTTGCTGCAAAGTTCATAACTTTGTTAAAAAATAATAGACTGGGCCGGGCTTGTTGGCTCAGCCTGTAATCCTGTGCTTTGGGAGGCTGAGGTGAGTGACTTGCCTGAGTCCGCGGATTCGAGACCCGCCTGGGCAACTTGGTGAGACCTCATCTCTACAATAAATCAAAAATGAGCCAGGTATGGTAGCACACACCTGTAGTTCCAGCTACTTGGAAGGCTGAGGCAGAAGGATAGCCGGAGTCCAACAGGTCGAGCCTGGGCGACAGAGTGAGACTCCAACTCAAAATAATAATGATGATAATAATAATAATAATAATAATAAACTGTTACCAACTTTATTTTCCCCCCATTTTGTTACTTTCTTATGTATGCTGGAATTAAAGCTCCAGGCATTATCTTTCAGAGTTGTGAAGAGTCATTCAGAATCTCGTCAATGGGTTCTAATTTCCAGCTCTATTTAAAGTGGTGGGTCGCACCAACTCCTGAAATTTAAGGGGATAATGTAAAGATCTTTGGCATGTTTTAAAGGTTGACTTATGATGATTAGAGTAAACTGCTGTTCTTTGTAAAGGATAATAATGTTTGATAGTAAATCTCTTGCTTAAAATACCTAAGTGAGCATTTCTGCAATGTTAAAATATAAGTACATTTCCTAGCCATCAGTCAACAGATATAAAAGAAGCCACATTTGTTAATTAAAATAAATTATATGGTGTTATAAATAAATGAGACCTTGATTAATTTTTTCAAATTGATCTACCCATTTGAAGACCAATTGAATATATTATTTAGTCAGTATATATTATTTAGTCTCTGGTTCAAAGCCATAACAAATTACAATCTTCGGCATACTTTGGAGAGACAAAATCTTTATTTTGCTAAGAGACAGTTGATATTGCCTGTGTTTGCCACTGTGTTCCATACCTCTCGATTCCCTGAAAAAGGAACTACACATCCATACATTTCACTTCCTAATTTCTCTTCCAATATTTTAGAATTCCACTAAGACATACACGTGAGAAACATGCTTCACAGTGCTCTTCAAATAGTATTCTGTTAATTGTGCTTAATTTACATGCATTCTCACCATTCACTGGCCTTTTATGTATTTTCAAAATAAAATATTAAAATAGTGTTTCACTGGCCTCCTTCTTTTATCTAGTTCTACAAGAATGCTATTTTTTTCTCTGTCTTCTAACATAAAGTATTTTTCTCTTTTTGATGTTGTGCTATGAAACAATATTCCCAAGAAGGTCCATATAGGCTGGTCATAAGTGAACAAACATTTGATTAAAATTGGTAAAAAAAAAATAATATCATTAGTAATCCTACACTACAGAAAATGGCAAATCTCCATTCCTAATTCAATAACCAGAAACAAAATTAAAGTTATATACCCTGGTTGGTTATTGGGTTTTTCTATGTCAAACAATCTTAAGGTTATACACACAAGATAAATAGACAAAGAATTTTAAAGAGCATGTATGCAACAATAGGACTTTCGTAACTAGCATTACTCAATCAATTATTTTGGAACACATTGTGATTTATTAAAATACTATCTACTCACAGTTTTTTGGAAACATTATTGTTGTAAGATTTATTTTTATAAAGAACATCAATGAAATGGAATATCCCACTTCATATTTCTTTAAATTTCCAAATTATTCATTCCAGAAACATTTGTTAGGTACATACACATAGTAGATTTTAGAGATAACTCAAGGACTACAGACTTGGAGAGAAGAAAATCGGAATTGTAAAATTGAAAAAGTCATATTTGACTTGTGTTTCAAGGAATGTCAATGGATTTACCATATATAAAAGTGGGAAAGGGTATTTTAGTCAAAAGTGACAATATGAACAAAGGCACAGAAGAGTGAAAGAGCATGGAACATTAAAAAATATAAAGTAGGTCGGTGTGATTAAAGAATAGTTTTCATGGAGATAGTAGAAAGATAAAATACAAATAAATCCAGAGTGCCCGTATGCAATCCTAAAAAATTTGGAGTGTATTCTATGGGAAAGAGGAAACAGGGAGAGTCATAATAACCTGTATTTTTATAATGGTGGTGGTGATATTTGTCAACAATGTTGATGAAGAATGGTTTGGACTGGTGAAAATAGAGGCTAAGAAACTAATCAACATGAAATAGATCACGAGAGAGAGGAGGCGCATCTGTCCTAAAACATAAACACTAATTCTAAATAATTCTAACTATAAGAAATAAGTAATTCCCATTATCCTATAAATGTAGCTTTGAGAAAATCATTTTTAAAATAACCAACTAACAAAGGAAAACAGTAAAAGAGAAAGAGAACATTAAAGCAAGAGATAAACAGAAACTTATTAACAAAAGGTATAAGACCTCACCGACTGAAAACCATTTTAATGTCAGTGATCTAAATTCTCCAATGAAAATGCTTAAAGGAGCTGAATAAATTTAAAAAATCAAAATCTTGCAACCTATTGTCTATAAGAGACTCAGTTTAAATTTAAAGATATGCATAGCCTAGAAGTGAAGACATAGAATAACATTCCAAAAACGGCAATCAAAGGAAACCAAGGGTGACTATACTTATAACAGACAAAATAGACTTAAAGGCATAAACTATCTCGACATTAAGAAGACCATTAATGATAAAAGAGTCCATTTACCAAGAAGATATATTAATTATAAACATATATGTATCCAAGTTGGATACTAAATATATAAAGTAAATATTCAGATCTGAAGGAGAAATTGATAGCAATACAATAATAGTAGGAGACTTCCATTCTCTACTTTCAATAATAGATAAAACAACCGAGTAAAAGATCAATAAGGAAGCAGAGTTCTTGAACACTATCACCTATTGGACTTCAGGAACACATATATAACATTTCACCCAATAACAGCAGAATATTTGTCTGCTTCAGCAACATGGTCTTCTCAAGCACACCTGGAACATTCCCTGAGACAGATTACATGTTAGGCACAAAAAAAAACTTAACACATTTTGAATGTTAAAAATCATTCCAAATGTATTTTAGACCAAATGGAGTAAACTTGGAAATCAATAGCAGCAAAAATATAGGAAAATTCACAAAGGTGAAAAATAAATAGCACACTCTTGAATAACCATTGAGCCAATGAGGAAATCAAAGAGGAATTAAAGAGACATTTCAAGACAAGTGAAAGCAAATATACAACATACCAAAACTTATGAGATAAAGCAAAAACAGCACCAAGAGGGAACTTTGTAACAATAAGTACCTTTATTGGAAAAAAAAAAAAGACTTCAAATGAACAACTTAACTTTACAAATCAAGGAGCTAAAGAAAGAACAAATTAAGCTCAAAGTAAGCATAAAGAAAGAAACAATAAAAATCAGAGCAGAAATAAATCAAACAGAGACTAGGAAAACAATAAAATTAAGAGTTGGATTTTTGAAAATAAATAAATAAATAAAACTGACAAACCCTTAGCTAAGCTAAAAAGAAAATAGAGAAGATGCATTATCAAAAAAGCAAGAAAAGGCATTAAAATGTATTCTTAAGAGGCAAAAGGTGGGCAACCCCTCAGGCGCCCCCCCACTCGGAGTTTTTCTGTCCTCTTGATAAATCCTGCTTTAAAAAAAAAGCAAAAGGATTAGAATGGACAATTATACACCAATTAATTGGATAACCTAAAAGAATTGGCTACATTTCTAGAGACAGGCAACATACCAAGACTGAATTTGAGGAAAAAAAAAAAAATAGAAAGTCTAAACAGACCAACAACAAATAAGAAGATTGAATCAGTAATCAAAAGCCTCTCCACAAAGAAAATCTCAAGACTGGATGACTGAAGAAGTAAATTCTACCAAACACTCAAAGAAAATAATTATCAATCTTTAAATTCTTCCAAAAAATAGAAGAAGAAAGAAAACTTCCAAGTTCATTTTATGATGCTTCCATCACTTTGATACCAAAACCAGAGAAAGACACCATAAGAAAATTAAGACCAATATCTCCAATGAAAATTGATGCAATGTCTCAATAAAATACTAGCAAAACAAATTCAACATCAATTTTAAAAGATTATAGACCATAACCAAGTGGTATTTACCTCTGGCTCACAAGTTGGTTCAGTGTACACACTTTGATAAATGTGATAAGACACAATAGCAGAATGAAAGATAAAACAGCATAATCATTTCAACAGATAAAGAAGAATATTTGACAAAATACAGCGCCATCTCATGGGAATACTCTTGACAAATTAGGTATAAAAGAAACTTACCTCAACACAATAGAGGCCATATATATGTAAAGTTTATTGCTAACATCATAATCAATGGGAAAAAACAAACTTTACTTTAGCATCTAATACAAAGTAAGGTGCCCACTCTCATCAGTTCTGTTCAGCATAGTACTGGAAGTCCCAGCAGAGCAGTTAGGCAAGAAAAAAATGGATACAATTGGAAAGAAAAAGGTAGAATTATCTCTGTTTGCAAAAGACATGATCTTGTTTTTGAAAAACTATAACTATTTCACACACACACACACACACACACACAAACACAAACACACACACACAAAACCATGTTAGAACTAATAAACCAATTCAGTAAGGTTGCGGGATACAAAATCAACATACAAAAATCAGTGGTGTTTCCACACACTAGCAATAGCTATCCCAAAAATAAAACTAAAGATAAACTTACAACAGCATCAAAAAGAATAAATTACTTAGGAAAAAAATTTGACTGAGTAGATGAAAGATTTGTACACTGAAAACTATAAAGTATTGATAAAAGAAATTGAAGAAGATGCAAATAAATGAAAAGATCTTCCACATACATTAATTAGAATAATTAATACAGCTAAAACATACATACTGCCCAGAGCAATCTGCAGTTTCAACACAATCCCAATAAAAATCTCAATGGGATTTTTCAAAAAAAAAAATAAAGCCTAATATTTGGATGGAACCAAACAATATTGCCAGAGCAATGTTGAGAAAGAACAAAATTGGAGACATCACACTTTCTGATATCAATACACATTACAAATCTGCAATAATCAAAACAGTATGGTACTGCCATAAAAATAGATACATAAATGAATGGAACAGAATAAAGATCCCAGAAACAAATCTATAGGTATCCAATCAATTAATCTTCAACCAAGGTGCCAAGAATACACAATAGGTAAAAGTTAGTCTTTGAAAAATGGTGCTGGGAAAACTCATACATCCAAATACAAAAGAATAAATGTGAACTTATGTTACACCAAACATACACAGACCAAAAAAAAAAAAAATGAACTAAAGATTTAAGACCCCAAACAGTAAAAATTCTAATAGAAATCACGGAGCGGGGGGGGGGGGGGGGGGGGGGGGGGGGGGGGAGATTACAGACATTTTTCTTGGCAGTAAGTTTTTTGATGTGACTCCCAAAACAGAGGCAACAAAAGCAAAAAATAACCCATTAGAACTATAAGAAACTAAAAAGTTTCAGCACAGCCAAAGAAACAGTCAACAAAATGAAAAGACAACCTGTAAATTGGGAAACCGTATTTGTAAACTATATATCTGATTAGAGGTGACTTTCCAGAATATAGATAGCATTCATACAGTTTAATACCAAACAAATAATACAATTAAAAATGGGCAAAGGAAATGAATGGATATTTTTCCAAAAAAGACATATGAGATCTAACAATTAAGTTTGTGAACTCATCCTAGAAAATGTGCTACATACCTCATTGCTGCAGAATATCACTATGGTCACCTTCTAAGTACTCTCCTTAGGAAGCTGTTCACCAATGTCAGTGCCTAGTCCACCTGTCAAAGCAATTTTGGAACTTTTTTCCTGGAATGGCCATCAGAGCAGTCTTCTTATTACCCTTGATGTTCTAGATGTCATCAAAATGTCTTCCTTTCAATATATCCTTTCTCTTTGGGTAAAGGAAAAAGTCACTGAAGGGCAGATCAGTGAGTAGGGAGGGTGTTGCAATGCAGTTGTTTGTTTACTGTCTAAAAGCTCCTTTATAGACAGTACTGTGTGAGCTGGTACATTGTCATGATGCAGGAACTCCTTCAGGACCATCTTTACACACTCCTTTCTCATGCCAAGATTTTCAGTTAAGGTTTTTCTTACTGTTTCTCTATCGTTGTTTATTTGGTCTGCTATGTTTCTCACAGTCAGCCAACAGTTTTGACACACAATTCAATGATTGTTGCAATGTTTTTGTCAATTCTGCTTGTTACTGGCCATCCTGACCTCTCTTCACCAGTGATGCTTTCTCTTCTCTCAAAAAAGCTTTTAATCCATCTGTACACTGCCATTTTCTTCATGGCATTTTCCCCATTATATGGACTAACATGTCCCTGATTACACTTCCACTCTTGCCAAATTTAAGAAGAAACTCAATGTCTGTTCATTGTTCTCATTCAAGCTCTGACATTCTCATAATGGCACATAAAAACACACAACAATATGCCACACAGCAACATGAACACAGCTGTGAAATACTGGTATACTAAGGTTATAAAACCCTACCATGCTGTTTGTATAATGCTGCCAACGTAAGTGTATGGTGGCAATTTTGTGAACTTAATTGTCAGTCTTAGTATAAATGACCAACAGTACATGAAAATGTGTTCAGCATCAATATCATGGGAAATGTCAGTCCAGACCACAATGAGATATCACGTCACTTCTGTTAGAATGGGTTTTATCAAAAAAATCAAAAAAAAAGTGATGGCAAAGATGTGGAGAAAAGGGAACCCTTGTGCATTGTCAGTGAGAATTTACATTGGTACAGCCAAGATGGAATACAGTATGGAGATTCTCAAAAATTTAAAAATAGAACTACCATATAATCTAGCAATATCAATTCTGGGTGTTTAGCCAAAGGAAGTAAAATCAGTGTATCAAAAAGATATCTGTATTCTCATGTGCATTGGAACATTCTTCACAATAGCCAAGATACAGAAATAACCTAAATGTATTTAATAGTTGAGTGGATAAAAAAAATTCATGGTGCACGTGGAATCGAATATTATTCAGCCTTAGAGAAGAAAGTCCTGCCATGAACTTGGAGGTCTATGTTAAGTTAAACAAGCAAGATACAAAAAGAAAGATCTTACTTACGTGGAATCTAAAACAGTTGAACTCAGAAGCAGAGAGTAGAATCGTGGTTGCCAATGGCTAGAGGATGGAGCAAATAGTGAGATGTGAGTCAAAGGATATAGAATTTCAGTTATTTAGGATGAATAAGTTCTAAAGATGAAAGGTACAGAATTGTGATTATAGTTAATGATGCTATATCGAACACTTGACATTTATTAAGAGAGACCTTAAATGTTGTTATCTCCCAAAATAAGGTAACTAGGTGAGGTGATCGACGTGTTAATTAGATTTACTGCAGTAAATGTGTACAGATGCAGTCCACATGTATATCAAAACATCAGATTAAATTTCAACAAAGTTGTTAATTAAAATATATATAGCTTTGATAATTTCTCCCTAAATGTGTTGCTGTAGTTTCCTTGCATTCATGGACTTCTTTCTATTTATTGCACAGTTCTGTAAGATCTTATAAGTCATATGGAAGGTCGATTTCTAGTTCTTTCAGGAATCGCCATACTGTCTTCCAAAGAGGTTGTACTAGTCTGCATTCCCACCAGCAGTGTAGAAGCATTCCTTTCTCTTCACATCCTCGCCAGCATCTGTTGTTGTTTGTTTTATTAATGATGGTCATTCTTACTGGGGTTAGGTGGTATCTCAATGTGGTTTTGATTTGCATTTCTCTGATGATGAGTGAGGCTGTGTCTGTTGGCTGCCCGTATATCTTCTTCTGAGAAGTGTCTATTCATGTCTTTTGCCCACTTTTTAAAGGGGCTGTTTGTTTTTTTCCTTTCTACACGGTTGAGTTCCTTGTAAATCCTAGATGTTAAGCCTTTGTCAGATATACAGTTGGCAAATATTTGTGGTACATATACACAAAGAAACATTATACAACCATAAAGAAAGACAAATATATGGACTTCGCAGCAACTTGGATGGATTTGAAGTTGGTTATACTCAGTGATCTATCACAGAAACAAAGAACAGAGTACTATATGTTCTTACTCATAAGCAAACCTTGAACAATTATAATACTATAAGAAAGAAAGCATTTGGCAGTTGTCGGAAACTACTCAGAGGCGGGGGGATGGGACTGACAGTTGAGGAAACTGCTAGGGGAGGGAGGGGCATACCTCATCAACAAGGGTACCTGCATAATCAATGCTAGTATACCTAACCCTGAATTGTACCCCACATCTTTATAATAAAAAAAAATTTTTAAAGAAAAAAAGAGCTTATAAGTTATCTTGATCAGGAGACCATTACTCTTCCTATAACATGCTATATTATTCATTGCAGATATTTATTTTTTATATTGGAGATTTTGTACTGTCTTCAGTTCTCATATAAAGCGTAGCAAATGAGATCATGATGTACTCACCTGAAAGCAAATTCTACACCTCTTTAAGTCCATTCTTTCTTGTTGCATAAGCCCCGGTCACATGTGAATGCCACAAATTAAGGTAAGTTTAATAGTCCTTGTGGAGGAGCAAAATTGCCTGACTGGACCTTGTTATGTAATCAAAAATTAAAAGCTATTACTTTTCTGGCCATCAGTTATAGCCCACATTCATTCCCAGAAGATTTTAGAACTAGTGCCCATATAATTTTAAAAATTGGATGCAGGAGAAAAGAAATTTGGAGCCATTAAACTAATTGCTCTGCTGGGCATGGTGGCTCACACTTGCACTCCCAGGACTTTGGGAGACTGAGGTGAGAGAATTGCATGAGTCCACCAGTTCGAGACCAGCCTAGGCAAATTAGCGAGAACTTGTCTCTACAATAAAAAAAAAAAAAAAAGTCAAGTGTTGTGATGCTCACCTGTGGTTCCAGCTACTTGGAAGGCTGAGGTGGAAGGGATCGCCTGAGCCCAGCAGGTTGAGGCTGTATTGGCCATAAGCAGCGTGCTACTCAAAAACAACAACAACAACAAAATAACTGCTCCAAGGTTTGGTTATAAGACTTTTGTTCTGAGCTCAGTTCATGAATGCACAATAATGCTCTATATCTTTTTCTTCACTATATCCTGATTAATATTGTTATTAACCAAACAATCAATCAAAGAAAAATCAAGTAAGGCAGAGTGCTAATATGAAATTTAAAAAAATAGAAAACCTAGTAACAAACCAGGTTCAGAGTCTGATGTGAAATGAGATAAAATTTAATAAGGAAAAATGAAAACTCTGGTAGTTCAAAAGCATGGTTGCAAAATTAAAGAGTGAAGAAAGACAGGAACCACCAAAATTATTTACTAAATAGCCAGAAGATTTCTGTTTCAACTTGTATAAAAGCCAATAGTGCAATGCAACCAATAAAGGGAGAAAATGGTATGAGCCTGACAAAAGGGGCAAAATACCTAAGTTTTGGGCTTCATTCACACATAAAAATACATCTGTGGTGTTTGAGCGGCGTCTGGAGCATTTAGACCATTTTAAGGCCACACTTCAAGGGGAGCACTGGCAAAAGGATCTCCCCGGATGCTCTATCCATTACTGAAAGGGGAATATTGAAGACTCCTTCTATTATTGTGCTGCTGCCAATCTCTCCCTTCAGATCAGTCTATATTTGCTTTATATATTTAGGTGCTCTGTTATTGCATACATACATATTTATATTTGCCTTATCTTCTTGTCAAATTGACTCTTTTATCATTATATTGTGATCTTCATCTCTAGAGAAAACTTTTTTTTTAGTTTTAGTTTTTTTATTTTTTTATTTTATTTTTATTTTTATCATCAGTATTTTTTATTATAATTT
>NW_007252323.1:0-37300 GCF_000164805.1 Carlito syrichta
AAAAAAACAAACAACCCCATTATAAAATGGGCAAAAGATATGAATAGACACTTCACAAAGGAAGACATCCGAGCAGCCAACAGACACATGAAGAAATGTTCAACCTCACTAATCATCAGGGAGATGCAAATCAATACCACACCGAGATACCACCTAACTCCAGTCAGAATGGCAATTATCAATAACTCAGGAAATAATAGTTGATGGAGAGGATGTGACGAAAAGGGAACACTCCTACACTGTTGGTGGGAGTGTAAACTAGTGCAACCTCTGTGGAAAGCAGTGTGGCAATTCCTAAAAGCTCTAAACATCAACCTCCCATATGACCCTGCAATCCCCCTGCTGGGAATATACCCTGAAGAACTCAAATCACTCTATAAAAAAGATACCTGCACACGAATGTTTATCACAGCATTGGTCACAATGGCAAGAACCTGGAACCAACCACGCTGTCCATCAAAAGAGGACTGGATTAAAAAAAGTGGTACATATACACGATGAAATACTATGCAGTCATAAAAAAGAACAAAATCATGAATTTTGCAGCAGCCTGGATGGAGCTAAAGTCTATAATACTGAATGACCTCTCACAGAAACAAAGATCTGAATATCACATATTCTCACTCATATAGTGGGACCTTGATCATTCGATGCACTACCATAAGAAGATGACTGACAGTGATGGGAAACTATGGGGGGGGATGGGACTAATGGTAGTAAACATCTGTCTGGGGATGGGGAGACACCTGTTATCAACAAAGGGGGCCTGAATAAAGCATATTTGCATACCCAACCCTTAACTGTACCCCACAATATCAAAATAAAAAATATTGATTAAAAAAAGAAAAATATTGAAATGATCAACAAAAAAGTTTTTCCTAAAAAATAAGTCTCTGACTATATTAATCAAGAATAAACAAAAAATTAAAAAATATTTCAAATAACCATGAAGTATTGAAGACATTATAATAAACTGAAAAACTCCTAAAAGAAAAATATAACATATTTACTAATAATTTTCAAACTAGATGAGTGAAATTTATAGAAAAATATAAATGACAAATTTAATGCCAAAAGAATTAGAAATCGAATTATGATAATTCATTAAAGTGTTTTTTGAATATCTTCTATCACTCTCTAAAAGTTGCTAGCTAATAAAAACTATTTTATACAAACTGTTTAAGATTAATTTTACCTTGTTAAATAAGCTAAATTCAAAAACTGGGGAAACAAATACAAATTAAAAGGATATATAAAAAATTTAAGATAATGCTGGCAACTTAAAATGTTCTAGTGTTTATAGAGATATAGTTCACAAGCTATGTAGTTCATTCATTTAAAGTTTAATATTCAGTTTTTAAAGTAAATTCCCAAGGTTATGTTACCATGGCCATAATCTATTTCAGAACACTTCCCTTGTTCCAATAAGACCCCCATGCCAATTAGCAAATGTGGCAATCTCTAGGCAAAAGCTTGTGTACATTCTGACTGCAGATTTGCTGATTCTGGCCAATTCATAAAAAATAGAATTATACAATATGTGGTTTGTTGTGACTGTTTTATTTGATGCAGCATAATATTATCATAGTTCATCCATATTGTAGCATGTACCCAAACTTTATTCCTTTTGTTTGCTAAATATTATTAATATGACTTTTTTATTTTTTTGTAGTGGCATGATCATGGCTCACCACAGTCTCTGACCATGGCTCACCACAACCTTAACCTCCTGGGCTCAGGCAATCCTTCAAGCTCAACCTCCCACATAGCTTTGAACTACAGGCAAGACCACCACTCTCCCTTATTTATTTATTTATTTTTGTACAAACAAGATTGCATTATGTTGCCCAGGCTGGTCTTGAACCCTGGATTTTAAGTGACCCTCCCACTTCGGCCTCCCAAAGTGTTGGAATTATAGACCAAATGATTGTGCCCTAATCCTGAATATTCCATATTTGATTTATTTATTGAATAAATTGATGAGCATTTGGATTGTTTCAAATTTTTGAAATTATAAACAATGCTTCTATGAACATCCATAAACGAGCTTTTATGTGAATGTGTTTCCTTGCTAGGTTATATGGAAACAATATATTAAGCATTTTGAAAAACTACCAATTTGTTGGCCAAAGTGGCTACACATTTTTACATTTTTATGAACAATATATGGGTTTTCTATTTTTTCACATTCTTGCCAGTGCTTGTTATTGCCTTCTTTTTCTTATTATAAGCATCCTAGTAGGTTTTTGAAATGGTATCTCACTGTGGTTTTTAATTGTATTTCCCTGATGCTAGATGTTGCTGTGTAGTCAGTGTTCTTCAGAGAAACAAACCCAACAGGAGGAGAGAGAAAGAGAGAGCGAGCAACAACCAATTGCCTCATCCAGTTATGAAGACTCAAAAATTCCACAGATCTGCCATCTGCATGCTGGAAGTCCAGACCAGCTGGCAGTGTAGTTATAGTTCAAGCCTGGTGACCTGAGAACCAGGAGAGCTAATGGTGTAAGTCCTGGTCTGAGTACAAAGACACATATTCTAGAAGTGCTAATGTCCAAAGATAGGAAAAGATGAATGTTTCAGTTCAGAAGAAAGAGTGAATTTACCCTTTCTTCTTTCTATTTTATTCAGACCCTCAGCATATTGGATGATACCCATCAACCTTGGGAGGGCAATCTCTTTTACTCGGTCTACCAATTCAAATGCTAAAGTTTTCCAGAAACTCCCTCACAGCCACACTCAGAAATAATGTTTAACAAGCTATTTGGGTATCACTTTGCTCATTCAAGTTGAACACATAAAATTAAATATCACAGATGCTGTGCATCTTTTTATGTACTCATTGGTCATTTTTCTATCTTCTTTTTGTTTTAGTTGCATTTGCTTTTGGAGTTTTAGCCATAAATTCTTTGCCTATGCCAATGGTCAGAAAGAATTTTTCCTAGGTTTCCTTCTAGAATTTCTATGGTTTTAGGTGTGACATTTAAGTCTTTATCAAGTTAATTTTCATATATGGGGAGAGATAGGGATCTATTTCATTTTTCTGCTTGTAGCTATCCAATTTTCCCAACACCATTTGTTAAGTAAGGTGGCCTTTCCCCAGTGTATGTTTTTGTCTGTTTTGTCAAATATCAGTTGATTGTAGATATTTGAGTTTACTTCTGAATTCTATATTCTGTTCCATTGGTCCATGTGTCTGTTCTTGTACCAGTACGATGCTGTTTTGGTTACTACAGCCTTGTAGTGTAATTTGAAATCAGCTAATGTAATGCTTCCAGCTTTGTTCTCTTTGCTTAGGATTGCTTTGGCTGTTCTGGTTCTTTTTTTTTTTATTTTTTATTTTGGTTTCACATGAATTTTAGGATTGAAAAACCATGTTGCTAGTTTGTTTGATAAGGATTATGTTGAATCTATAAATTTCTTTGGGTAATATGGTCATTGTAACAATGTTGATTCTTCCAATCCAAGAGACATGGGGTATTTTTCCATTTGTTTGTGTCTTCTACAATTTTTTTCATCAGAGTTTTGTAGTTATCCTTGTAGAGATCTTTCATCTCCTTGGTTAAATATACTCCTAGTTATTTTAGCTTTGAGGTTGATATAATAAATGGAAATGAGTTCTTGATTTGATTCTCAGGTGGTTGCCATTAGTGTGTAGCAATGCTACTGATTTATGTGTGATGATTTTGCATCCTGAAACTTTACATAATTTATTTAGCAAGTCCAGGAGTCTTTTGGAGGAGTCGTTAGGATTCTGTAGGAATAAGATCATATCATCCACATACAGATAGTTTGATTTCTTCTATTCCAATTTGGATACCCTTCAATTCTTTTCCTTGCCTGATTGCTATAGCTAGGACTCTCAGTACTATGTTGAATAGTAGTGGTGAAAGTGGGCATCCTTGCCTTATTCCAGTTCTGAGGGGGAATACCTTTAACTTTTTTCTGTTTAGAAATACATTATGGGTTTGTTATGTACAGCTTTTATTATTTTGAGGAATGTTTCCTTTATGCCTATTTGCTGAGGGTTTTTATCATGAAGCAATACTGGATTTTATCAAATACTTTTCTGTGTCTATTGAAATGATCATATGATATTTGTTTTTAATTATGCTTATGTAGTGAATCATGTTTATTGACTTGCATATGTTGAATCACTCTTGCATCCTTGGGATAAAACCCACTTGGTTGTGGGGTGTGTGTGTGTGTGTGTGTGTGTGTGTGTGTGTGTGTGTGTGTGTGTGTCTGTACCCTTTTGAATTTGGTTTGCTAATATTTTCTTGAGGATTTTCACATCTATGTTCATAAGGGATATTGTTCTGTAATTTTCTTTTTGTTGTTGTTGTGTCTTTTCCTGGCTTTATGTTAGAATGATACTGGCTTGTAGAATGAGTTAGGGAGGATTTCCTCCTTTTCAATCTTGTAGAATAGCTTCAGTAAAATTGGTACCACTTCTTTTTTGAAGGTTTGGTAGAATTCAACTGTTAGTCCACCAGGTTCTGGTTGTTTTTTATTGTTGGGAGACTTATAATTACTGTTTCTTTTATTTATTTATTTATTTATTTTATTTATTTATTATAAAGATGTGGGGTACAATTCAGGGTTAGGTATATAAACGTTGATCATGCAGGTACCCTTGTTGATGAGGTATGCCCCTCCCTCCCCTAGCAGTTTCTCTCAACTGCCAGTCCCAACCCCCTCCCCTGACAGCTTTCCACTACTGTCAATCGCTTTTTTATAGCATTATAATTGTTCAAGGTCACCTTATGAGTGAGAATATATGGAACTCAGTTCTTTGTTTCTGTGATAAATCACTGAGTATGATCGACTCCAAATCCATCCAAGTTGCTGCAAAGTCAATATATTTGTCCTTCCTTATGACTGCATAATATTTCATTATGTATATGTACCACATTTTGTTTATCCAGTCCAACTTCAATGGGCAACACAGTTGGTTCCATGTTGCTATTGTGACTAGAGTTGCAACAAACATACATGTGCAGGTAACTTTTTCGGAGAATAATTTGAGTTCCTCCTGGTATATTCCCAATAGGGGAATGGCTGGATCATATGGAAGGTCAAGAGAGCGGGGAGACAATCCACAGAACTGGAAAATATATTTGCCAACTGTTTATCTGACAAAGGCCTAACATCTAGGATCTACAAGGAACTCAAATGTGCCAAAAGGAAAAAAAAAAAACAAGCAGCCCCTTTAAAAAGTGGGCAAAAGATATGAATAGACACTTCTCAAAAGAAGATATACAGGCAGCCAACAGACACATGAAAAAGTGCTCAGCCTCACTCATCATCAGAGAAATGCAAATCAAAACCACACTGAGATACCACCTAACCCCTGTAAGAAGGTCATCATTAATAAAACAAAAAACAACAGATGCTAGTGAGGATGTGGAGAAAAAGGAACGTTTCTACACTGCTGGTGGGAATGCAGATGAGTACAACCTCTTTGGAAGACAGTGTGGCGATTTCTGAAAGAACTAGTAATTACTGTTTCAATCTTGCTGCTCAGTAGTGGTCTGTTCAGAATTTCTATTTTTTCCTTTTTCGTGTTGAGGAAGTTTTATTTTTCCAGTGATTTATCCATTTCCTCTAGATTGTTCAGTTTGTTTGCATAGAGGTGTTCATAACAGTATCAGATAATCTTTTGAATTTCTATCCTATCCGTTGTAATGTTCCCATCTTCATTTCAGATTGAGCTCATTTGAATCTTCTCTTTTTGTTTCTTAATTAATCTAGCTAGTTAATCTATCAATGTTATTTATATTTTTAAAGAGTCAACTTTTTGTTTCATTGATCCTTTATATTGCTTTTTGTATTTCAATTTCATTTAGTTCTGCTCTGATTTTCATTATTTCTTTTATTTTGCTAGACTTGGCTTTGGTTTGTTCAGGTTCTTCTAGATCCTTAAGGTATGATGTTAGGTTGTTGATATGCAATCTTTCAGTCTTATTAATAGAACTTAAGTGCTGCAATTTTTTTCTGAGCACATCTTTGGCTCTGTCCCAGAGGTTATGATAACTTGTTTTATTGTTTTAATTTCTATCTTGATTTCATTGTTGATAAAGAATCATTCAGGAGCAGATTATTTAACTTCCAAGTTTTTGTTTGGTTTTGCAAGTTCTTCTTAGAGTTAATTTCTACTTTTATTCAACTGTGATCTGAGAAGATGCTTCACATTATTTTGATTTTTAAAAAATATTTTGAGACTTGATTTGTGGTCTATCATATGTTTTATTCTGGAGAATGGTCCATGTGCTGGTGAGAAAAATCAATATTTAGATTTGTAGTTTTGGGGTGAAATGTTTTGGAGATGTCTGTTAGGTCCATTTGCTCTAGAGTCCAATTTAACGCCAATGTTTCTCTGTTGACTTTCTGTCTTGATGATGTCTATTGCTGTCAGGGGAGTGTTTAAGTCTCCCACTATTATTTTATTTCTATCTCTTTTTTTTCAGGTCTAGCAGAATTTGTTTTTTGAAGCCGGGAGCATTGCTTCTTGGCCTTTTGGCTAAGATCAAGTGAAGCTGGGGGCTTAGTATTAGACCCATATATATTTAAAATTGTTATGTTTTCTTGTTTGATTGACCCCTTTATCTTTATATAATAACCATCTTTGTCTTTTTAAAACTGCTGTTAATTGACAGTTTGTTTTATCTGATATGAGAATGGCTACTCTTACTCATTTTTCATTTTAATTTGCATGGAATATTTTCTTCCAGTTCTTTACCTTGAGTCTATAGGATTCTTTGTGTGCTAAGTGAGTCTCTTGGAGACAGTAGATATTTGAATTATGTTTCTTTTATCCATTCTGTCAGTTTATATCTTTTCAATGGAGCTCTGAGATCATTTACATTCAGAATTAATAGCAATATGTAAGGTACTATTCCATTTATCATACTGGTTGTTATCTTGTTGTTTTATTTATTTTTGTCTCTTGTAAGGTTTGTGAGACTCATGCTTTCAGCATTTTTTTTTACTGATATATTTTGTCCTTTTGTTTTGGTATTTAAAATGCCTTTGGGTATTTCTTGTAGAGCTGGCCTAGTGGTGACAAATTTCCTCATTGTTTGCTTGTCTGAGAAAGACTTCATTTCTTCTTCATTTGTGAAAGTTAGTTTTGTGAGATACAAAATCCTTGGCTGCCTGTTATTATGTTAGAGGAGAATGAAGATGAGACCCCAAATACTTCTGGCTTATAGTATTTTGGTCTATTTTTTTAAGTGATTTTTCTTCTGATTATGGATCACATTTTTTCTGGTTTTTGTTTTGTTTGGTATGTCTTACAGTTTTTTACTGCATGCTGAGCATTTCAAATACTATGTGTTTGAGTTTCTGAACATTTTATGTTTAATAGAATAATGAAATTTTTTTCTTGGAGATTTTTGTTACTTAATAGCTTAAACATTTTTAGGCTCATGTTTAACACTTGATAGCTTGGGTCTAGGGTAGTCTTTACTGTAGGATAATTTTACCCTCCTGCTAAAATGTGACTTACCTAGGGTCTCTGCTAAATACTCCAATTAGCAAGTTCTATTCATTTTGGCTTGTCAGAGTTCAAATATATACCTGCCCTATGTGAGCTCTGAGAATGTTTCAGCTGATAGCATCCTGGTCCTTCTATACCTGAGCCTGTGAAATTTTACCTTAAGCATGTCTGGTTCAATATTCGGCCAAAGACTTAAGGATAGCTGGGCATTTCTGGTACTGTTTTTCAGTCTAGTTCCCTGTTACCCTAATCTCTTTCCCACAATTTCCAGACACCTCAACTTCACTAAACTCCAAACTCTTTCTCCTCAACTCAACAGGACAGATATGCTCTGCTTGGAGTCACTCCCAGGCACCACAGTCCAAAGTATGCATGTAGGCAGAAAGCCATGGCGATGGGGTAGTGTTTACCTCTGGTTTTCTCTTCCCAGGGGCATACTTCTATGATTTCTGTTACCCAATTTCTGGGGACAGTTATTTAATATATTTTGTTCTTTTTTCTAGAGGTTTATAGCAAAACCTATGACTGGTCCTGAGACTGAATTAAGATGACAACATGACAAGCTTTCAAGAAAGGGAGTCAAATTATGAAAGCAATAGTTTAAGAAGATGGGTTTGAAAATGGTGGACAAAATACAAAGAAGGATAAATCAATCCCCAACCTCAGGGAGTTTATAATTTAATGCAAATGTTTCAAAATTGTTCTACTAAAATGCATTGGGAAAATATGATCTATTTTAAAGACTTTCTTGTGTATTCCTGTATCCTATAGCAGAGATTCCCAAGCCTGGCTATAAAACAAAATCATTAGAGAACTTTAAACACATAGAGATAACACGTGAAATCTACTCTCTTTACAAATTTCAGTATACAGTATAATACATTAACCATATTCATCCTGCTGAACATTTTTTACTTTACAAAATATAGATAACATGGCAACAACCCAGACTATTCCAACGCATGGAGTGAGTCTGGATGGGACCCAGAAGTCTATATTTTTAAGTAATCTCCTCAGGTAACTTTTATACAGTCAACCTCACACATTCCAGATGTAAACTTAACTGCTTTAGATTGTCTTCTGGGAATAATCAATTCTCAGAATTGTATCTGATTAAGTAGATACCCATCTGGGCTCTTTTTGTGTTCCCCTTCTGTCTCCTGAGGCTATCTTGTTACTCAGCTGTAAGCTGTGTTGTAATATTTCTTGGAACGCCTAGGTGGCCGCAAAGTTTTCCAATCTGTGCAATGTCACACATTGTCCCACATCAAGTCACATAAAGAGCTTTGCAGATCTGTCTCATTGTACTACTACTGCTATTTGGAAAAGCATCTAGTGAGTTGACTTAACACTTTTCTAAACTGTGTGTTTATCCCAGTGGAATCCTTTTGCTTTCACAGCTGGCCTTCCTGAATGAATGACTCTTTTACCCTGGGGCCTGGACACCACTCCAGAACCCCGTTCTATGACTACAAAGACTATCAGGATGTCCATTCTCTCAGGATTCAGTCTTTGTCATTAATGAGATTCTATTCACCCTTCATTGGGATCTAATAGTCTGGACTGCTTTTTCTATCTGGCACTATTTTTTAGGAAAAACTTAAATGGCCCTGAACTTGTAGAAACTTTATTGGGGGAAGACGATTGGCCTCTTTCTAGGTCCTCTGGACAAGCCAACGGGCCTGTATCTTCTTTTCCACAGCTGTCTGTAAACTCCATCTGCATTTTGACCTTCACACCACAGAAAGTCAGCTTGATGTGTGTGGTTGGCCAGTGTCCCTTGGCAGGGAATCATGTCAACTCATTTTGCACATTGGATTTAGAAAACTATTTAAATTTAACTGGATAATGAGAAAGGCCAAATCATTTCTAAGGCCACAGTTAAAAACATTCCCTAACCCAGTCCAATGCAGACTGGGATTTTGGACTGGTATGACAGCAGACTAAATACATCAGGCGATGTATGTCTTCTGAATTTTCTTTTTTAGTTCATCCCAACAAGTTAAAAACCAAATACTGTCAATATAACAAGTATAAGAAAAGACCATATGTTAAATACCAGAGGGAATTTCCATTAAAATATTGATGGAGTGATGTGAGAAAAATATTCTGGAACAACAAGCCAAATGCATCAAACTCTGAAGCAAACAAAACAGCTCCAAAAAAGGTGAGTAAAATGAATTTGCTTCAGCCTCCTTGTCCTTAGCTTTGCCCTCAATAGCAGCAGGATAACTTGATCATAAAAATGGGTAGCTGTCATACAAATGTACATTAAATTTATTCTGAAACCATGCACCCTGACCTCCACTGATGTCCACATTAGTTTCTACCTTGATACATCCATTCAGAGACTAAAAAGGCCAACACCAAAATCAGCAAATCAACACACTGGAGAAATAAGAAAAATGGAAAGAGGAGTAATGCAACCAAGGCTTGTCAGTTATATAAGAAAAGGTTTGTGCCGAGTGTGGTGGCTCACGCATATAATTCCAGCACTTTCAGAGACTGAGGTGAGAGGCTTGCCTGAGCTCACAGGTTTGAGACCAGCCTGAAAAACTTGGCGAGACCTCCTGTCTACAATAAATAAAAAATTAGCCAGGCTTGGTGGCACATGCCTATAATTCCAGCTACTTGGGAGGCTGAGTCTGAAGAATTACCTGAGTCCAGCAGGTTGAGGCTGCAGTGGCCATGAGTGAACCACTGCACTCCAGCCTGGGCGACAAAGTGAGACTTCTTCTCAAAAAAAGAAAAAGAAAAGGTTTGGGAACAGTTAAGAGTAGTGGGAGAAGTGTGTGCTTGGTGTTCATTGATCTACACATTCAGGTATTTATTTGCAAGTCACTAAGAGTATACAAGAGAGTATATGAGAGCGATCCTGTCCTCACAGTGGAGAGACAAAGAAGTAAGAAAAAATCATTAATACAAGTATCCTTTACTCTCAAATTTATTCTATTCATGAGTTTTTTAGTGAAAGATATCATTCTATTTCAATGTAACTGGTTTTTACCTTTAGAATAATGAGAAGGGGAAGTTTGAATGTGAGAGATATATTTTTAAAAATTATTTAAATCTATTTGGATTCTGAGTTTTGATATCAGAAGTTAGAGTATGCTGGGCATGGTGGCTCAAGCCTACAATTCCAGCACTTTGGGAGGCCGAGGTGAGAGGATTTTCTGACCCTGAGGGTTCGAGACCAGCCTGGGCAACATGGTGAGACCTCATCTCTACAATAAATCAAAAAATTAGCTGGGTGTGATAGCATGTGCCTGTAGTTCTGGCTACTTGGAAGGCTGAGGCAGCAGGATAGCCTGAGCCTAGTAGATCAAGGCTACAATGGCCAGGAGTGTGCCACTGCACTCCAACCTGGGCAACAGAGTGAGGTTCCAACTCAAAAAAGAAAAAAAAATATAAGATAGAGTAGCAAGAGATCTCATACCACAGGGCAGCCGTGCTTGCTAATTGTAATATATGTCATAACGGGGGAAAAAAAAAACACTTGTGGTTAATAACAGTATGAAAAGCCTAATTTAGACTGGATCTATCAGAGGACTCCTCTTTAAGGATGGGGTGATGTTTCAGTAAAGATATTGAGAATAAGAAGGAGTTAGCTGAGAGAAAAGTCAAGGAATTTTTTTCTGACATTATTTGATAGTCTAGGTAAAAATATGCTGCATCCAAATCTCATGGAGTTTAAAGGACATGAAGAAAACTGGTGTGGTGGAGTGCTGAATGGGGGAGAGTCATGTTTTGAGGATAGATACCAAGGAAGGTGTCTGACCTTGCAGTGCCCTGTGGGGCCACCCCAATGTTTGGATTCAGTTTAAGGGCAATAACTGGCTATCACAGGCTATTCTTTAAAACATTCTTCAGAAAGGAACGACACGCAACTTCCTAAATCCTTCAGAGAGCCCAAGAGTCAGAAATGAGAATATCTGTTAGAGTAACAGATTTTCCCTGGAGGAATAAAAACCTTCTGTGCACCAAAATTTGAATGAAAAGCCATTATAAACATGACCCTTCAGATTTAGATTTTAGGAAATGGAACTTCTAACTTCCAAGGGAACTATGGAATTGATAAAGAAACTCCTCACGCACTGTGTGGTGACAAAATGACAAATATCACCTGCCTTTCTCTTTCATTCTCATTGGAGTACGTTGATGGAAAAGAATAAAAAAATAACCACACAAGAGAAGCAACCAAGTCTAATGAAGAGATATGGCAACATAAGGCAAAGGTACGGAAATGCCAAAGGATGAGTAAAGATACCAGTACAATCACTGGGAATGTAAATCACAGCGGAGCATGGCAGAAAAGGATGACATTCTTGTTGGAGTCTTTAATTCCCAAAGTTTAACAGAGTGCAGAGGCATCTGTGAGAAACCTGAGGATAGTTGTGTATAAACCAAATGTCACCCTCTGGACTGTGGAGTCAATTTCTTGATTTAAGTTCTAACTAAGCAGGCTTATATCCATCATGGGACGTTCATTTCTTAGATTTAACGGAACTTCCCTAATTGATCGAGACACTCTGACAACTTGACTGATGGCAACACCAGAAGGGAAACCAGATACAACTAAACCAGTCATTGGAGAAGAAGTCAGGCATGAACAAAAAAGTCCAGATCTGGAAAAAACTAGCCTCTTGCATAGATATTTCTGCACAGAGAATTTATAGCACAAAGATGAATTTCCTATTTTCAATACATCTTAGATTACTTGATCAATAAATCAGCAATTTCAATTGGCATTATCTTGTTCTTTAACTTGTGCTGTAAGAAGATGATCTAACAGTATCCACAAAGCACTGACAAAACAATGCTATCATTTGGCCGAGTAGCAGGCAAAGATAGATAAAACTTTATTCAAAAATAAAAAAACAACAACCACAGGAGGGAACTTCAAAACATTCTGCAACATAAAAGGAGAGAAACTTAGAATGAGAAAGATTGAGAAAAAGTATAAATTACTATGGGGGAGCAAAAATATGTTTAGGCTTATGTGTAAGCACATTAGATGGAGACACATTTTTTCCATCCCAAGGCAGTGAAATCAAATATGGTTTTTATCCATCAAGACATAAAAGATGACATCAGATAGCAAAATAAGAAAGGGGAGTTGGAAAAAAGGAAATAAAAAAACTCAAGGAAACAAAAAGAAGTACAACATATCACAAACATCTAGACACTTCACAGACAGGAACCAACAGCAGAAAATCCAAACTATGAGGTGAAAATCCAAACTATGAGGTGAATAATAAGACTAACAAGCTCTTTCAAAGCAGAGGTGAAGAAGAAAAAAGAAATGAAAACCAACTAACAAACAAAAAAATTGACTATTGTGGTCAGACCACAGATTTGATACACAGACAACTAATATTTCTGAAGAAGGAACAAGAAAATAAAAATGAACCTCATTAGTTATATTATTATTCAAATATTAATTATTATTTAAATCTGCTATACACCATTATGTCTAGCTACAAATATGTAAAAGACTGAGTGGAGCACACTTAACTCTCCCACTGTGGTTGAGATTTTGGTCCTTTTTTGTTTGTATTTCTAACTGCTTCAGCATTATAGATTTCATTGTTTTTTGTTTTTGAGTTGAAGTCTCACTCTGTCACCCAGACTGGAGTGCAGTGGCACACTCACGGCCACAACAGCCTCCAGCTACTGGGCTCAGGCGATCCTTCCACCTCAGTCTTCCAAGTAGCTGGAACTACAGGCACACACTACTACGCCCAGCTAATTTTTTATTTATTGTAGAGATGAGGTATGGCCAAGTTGCCCGGGCTGGTCTCGAACCCACAGGCTTAGACAATTCACTCACCTCGGCCTCCCAAAGTGCTGGGATTACAGGTTGAGCCACTGAGCCCAGCCTTCATTGCTATTATTTGGCATAGCATATAGTACGTAGAAAGAGTATCTATAAATCAATAAAAGCAATATTCTAATAGAATTAGTAAATTAGTTCTACAAATATGAAGAAAGAAAAATGCACAGTAAATAAATAAAAAATAAACTTTACTATTAATCAAATGTAAACCCATGAAAATGGTCATGAGAGCAATTTTCATTGATTAAATTTATAAGATTTTAAAATTTACAATATCCCGTTGAATCTAAGATGTGAGAAAATAGACACATCATATGCAGTATGTAGAAATATAATGAATGCAACTTGCTGGAAAGCAATTTGGCAACATATTTAAGGAGCCACACAATATTTATATTATTTGGTCCTTCAATTAAAGAATATTTTAAAACATAAAAATTAATCTACAAACAACTGTTAAGAATAAGTATAGGTTATATATCAGGCTGTCTACTATATATTAACACACATATGTGTGCATACACATAGTTATTAGAAGATAGATTCAGCCAGGCTCGGTGGCTCAGCCTGTAATCCCGCACCTTTGGGAGGCTGAGGTGAGTGGATTGCCTGAGCCCGCAGGTTCGAGACCCGCCTGGGCAACTTGGTGAGACCTCATGTCTACAATAAATCAAAAAATCAGCCGGGCGTGGTAGCACACGCCTGTAATTCCGGCTACTAGGAAGGCTGAGGCAGAAGGATGGCCGGAGACCAGCAGGTCGAAGCTGCGGTGGCCGGGAGCGGCCACTGCACTCCAGTCTGGGTGACAGAGTGAGACTCCAACTCAAAAAAAAAGAAAATAGATTCAACCTCACTATTCATCAAGGAGATACAAATTACAACTACACTGAGATACCACCTAACTCCAGTCAGAATGACCATCATCGATAACACAAAAAGTAACATATGCTTGAGAGGATGTGGCGAAAAGGGAAAACATCTACACCGTTGGCGGGGGTGTAAACTAGTACAGCCTCTGTGGAAATCAGTGTGATGATTCCTAAAACTTCCAAAAATTGACCTTCCATATGATCCCACAATCCCCCTACTGGGAATATGCCCAGAAGAACTCAGATCACTCTATAAAAAAGATCCCTGCACACGTATGTTTATCACAGCATTGTTCACAATAGCAAGAACATGGAACCAACCGTGCTGCCCAACAAGAGAGGACTGGATTTTAAAAATGTGGTACATATATACAATGGAATATTACATAGCCATAAAGAAGAACAAAATCATGAACTTCGCAGCAACGTGGATGGAATCAGAGTTTATAATACTGAGTGAGCTCTCACAGAAACAAAGAGCTGAGTATCACATATTCTCACTCATAAGTGGACCTCGAACAACTACCGTATTACTGTAGGAAAAGGATTGAAAGCAGCGGGAAATTGCGGGGAGGGGGGTGAAGGGTGGGAGGCGGGTAGCTGGGATTGACAGTAGTCGATATCCACCTGGGGAAGGGAGGGCACACCTCATCAATAAGGGTACCTGCACAATGAACATTTGTATACCTAACCCTGAATTGTACCCCACAATTTCAAAATAAAAATTAAAAGAGAAGAAAAAAAAAGAAGATAGAAGGGGAATACTCAGATTTCCAAATGACTGACTTCTTTTTTGTATTATAGATAATTGATCTTATTCTTTGTGGTTTTGAATACTTACAGGGTTTTCTAAAATGAATATTCATTATACTTGTTATGTATAAATATAAATGGGCAAAACCAGAATAATAGAAAACAATCCCTGAGTAGAAGTCCTTATGGACTCAGTTCATTAAAGATAAACAAAGATGTGGAATAATGTATAATTTGAAGTTGATCCAATAGGAATAAACCTTTGGATTCTGTTAATAGAATAAAAACCTCCCATCACCTACTATTTTTTAAAATGTTTCAAGTGGTTCATAAAAGATATTAGACCATGAACTAGTCCTGGAAAGTTTTAAATTTTCCAGATTTTATACCACAGGCTTTGATGACAGTGTGATTAAAATAGAAATGTTTATCGTAGTGAATATATAATAAAGAAAACCATATAAACCACTGAATACAAAGAAAAGAAAACCTCTAAATATCTACTTGGCTAACTTTTATGTACATGGCTTAGATAAAGATTCAAAGTCTGCCACCAAAGTTGAACTCAGAAGTAAATTATTATAATTCATACTTTTTTCTTTTTAAAAAAGTGAACTAAGTTATCAGTTCCCTCACATCTGAAAATAATCTGATACTCTAGTAATATTAAATATAGGTCTAAATGGATAAATTCCTAAATACAAAAGGAGTTTTGTTGACAAGTAATGTCAAGAGCTAGTTTGGGAGGAAAAATAATAAAAATGAAAAAAAATATCGTTAATGAAATTAGACACAAGATAGAGAAAGCAATCACATGGGGATCTCTCTGTATAAGACACTAAGCCTCTTTTTTATCTCTGCCTCCCAAAAAAGTTGCTTGCTTTTTTTTTGACATCTTAAAATAAGGGAATTAACTGAATTATATCAAAGGTGACATTTAACTGTTTTTAGTTTTGTGATTCAGTTGCCTTTAGGGCTAGGAAGGACTCAGCGTGTTGTACCCAATTTAAACACTAGAGGGAAGAAAAACAAAGAAAATCGTGACGCATGCCAGAATTGTGACTGCATGAAGGAAAGATGGCGGCCCAGCCTTAGAGGCACACCTCACAATTTGGTCACAAGCTCATCTCTGGACAGTTCCAGATAACAGCAAAAATAGAAGTTATGCCTTATTGTGAAGTGTCTGTTACCTATCTTACTACAGGTTAATTCTGGGAAAAGGCAAGCATAAGAAATTAATATAGATATTAACTCGTGCATTGCTGGCCTTGTATAATGTTTTTGACGGATATTAGTCTGTCACCCCTCCATGCTGACAGGACAAAAGCCAATTTTGCTCCTTGCTCTTGTCTCCTTCTAGCCTCTTTTAAAAGAATTGCTTCATAAAAAGCAATGTTTATTTGTTTTTTTACTTGAAAGATGTGGGATACAATTCAGGATTAGGTATACAAGTGATCATCATAAAGGTAAAGTTTGGGTCTCCCTTTGATCCCACTTCACCTGGTTTGAGATCAGGTACCCTTATTCATGTTATGTGCCCCCCTCCCTTCCCAGGCAGTGTCCCACTACTGTCAAATCCTTTCTTTTTTTTTTTGAGTTAGAGTCTCACTCTGTCGCCCAGACTGGAGTGCAGTGGCTGCCCCCGGCCACTGCAGGCTCGACCTGCTGGGCTCCGGCGATCCTTCCGCCTTAGCCTCCTGAGTAGCTGGAACTACAGGTGCGCGCTACCACACCTGGTTGACTTTTTGATTTATTGTAGAGATGAAGTCTCACCAAGTTGCCCAGGCGGGTCTCGAACCTGCGGGCTCAGGCAATCCACTCACCTCAGCCTCCCAAAGGCACGGGATTAAAGGTTGAGCCACCGAGCCCGGCTGAAATCCTTTCTTATAGTATTATGATAAATGTTCAGGGTCCACATATGGATGAGAACGTGTGGTGCTCAGTTAGTTTCTGTGATAGATCACTGAGTATGACAGACTCGAAAGAAGGACAAAAGCAATGGTTATTTTACAAAAACCCTCTCAGGCCTTTGTGCAGGACATTCTGGGCCATACGTCCTGAACTACAGTCACAATGGATGAGTGTAATTAAGGGAGAAGAGGAGTGGTTTGGGAGTTGTGTATCTTTTAGGGCTGAAGAGGGTAGTATGATTGAAGAAGTTGAGGATGCAGATTGGGAGTTTCCACAGAAACAGAGACCTGAGTTTTCAGCTGACTCTACCACCTGAGGTGACAGAACCAGGGAAGAGAAATTGTGTGGGGTGAGGGCTGACGATTGCGGAATGGGTGGCCTTAGGAGCCCGCGTGAAGGGTCCGCCTGAATCCTCTTAGTGGAGGAGACCAATCTGAGGGAGTTCTGACACCAGGTCAGAGCAGTGGTGTCTGGCAGCTGCGTGGTGTGAGAGAAAGCTACACCACCCATCTTCCTAGAACTGGTAAGTCCACAAGTTCTCGTCTAAAGAAAATAGGGGAAAATGCCTGACATTGCACTTTGGCTACTCTTGGTGCCTTGGCTCCTCTTTTATTTTAATCCCAATAGAGCAGCAAGAGTAAAAAAAGAAAAGAAAAGAAAAGAAAATTTTGTTTTATCCTTAATGTCATAACTTCAATTGTGTGTTATAAATACAATTTAAAATTAATATATTCTTCAAAATATCTGGGGATCTTTGTTTTGTTTCATTTCTTTTATTTGTTTAGTTCAACACTGGGGCACTAACTATTGATGAAAATATGACCAAGAGTCTAAAGTCAAGAAAGACTTAAAAGAAATAAGGCGAAAAAGGCTAGAGAAGTGTTTGACAATAGTATTCCATCTCATACATTTAAAACTTTATTTTTAAAAATTCCTATATCCACATAGATCCTTAATATTGCCTTGAGAAGAAGTCAGGTAAAGCTCATTTTTCAGACAAGGAAGTGAGTATCAGGAGCTTCAATCACCTACTCCTGGTCAGTGAACAGCAAACAGTAGGGACAGAACATGGAAGGTGGGGAGCCCCCCTTTCCCATTACTCCACATGTTGGTGGGAGCCTCTGATGAACATCAGCATAAACAACTTGAAGGGAGACTATTACATGGAAGTAATGCCTCTTTAATGAGAAATTCCCAAAACTTCTGTGTGTTGACATTTGCCAGTCATACCAGACGTGAGTGCAGGAACTAGAAATGCTACAATAACCACACTGGCAAAGAGCTCCGATTTCTGTAGGTCTGTAACTTATATAGCTGCTGCAAGTTTTTCTGTGGTAACTCAGACCAGAAATCAGGGATCTGTAAGCAGTTTGCTTCAATACGTCACTGGATTCTCAGGTTTCCCCATGGGAGAGAAGCAAGAAGTTAGAAAAGGAAAGCTAAGAAAACAACTTAGTTTACCACCAAACCCAACAAGCCATCTCTTCTTGAGGCATCTGCTGGTGGTTACCAGTGGAGACCGGAACAAGTTGAGAGCTGAACCCACTGGGCCTACGAGGCCTTGGCCGAGGACCCAGGAGGACAAGAATTCCAGGCTTCTACCTCCAGCTGCACAGCATGGAGATGGCCAGGATGTGGCTGTATTTGGGGGCTTCTGTGAAGAGGTGAGGCGCTGGCACAGACAAGCTCCTTTGGCACCCTCGCCTAGAAATGCTAACTGGGAACCCATAGCTGGATTACCTGCCCCATCATGGATTAACAACAGCAACAAAAAGTTCTTTATTGCTTAAACTCAGTTCAGTTCAGCTCAAATTGGAATTCATGGAAACTTCTCATGTGCCCACTCTTTGCTGTAGGCTTGGCCTCCTGAGTACTTTGTCTAGCATCATCTCACAGATGTGATTAGTATCCTGAAAACCATGATGCAAATGGGAGTTAGGAAACCCCAAAAAAGCTTTTCTGTATAAGAGTGAAGATCCCTGCACCAGCAGCCACACTGACTTCCTGGTATTCCTTGACCGAGTCGAGTATGCTCCCAGCTTCGGACATCTGTCCTTGTTTTACCCTGGACTTGAGAAGGTCATGCCTGGAATGATCTTCCCCCAGAATTACAGTTGTGTGCTGTTTAATGATAGGAATATGTTCTGAGAAATGCTTCGACAGGTGATTTCATAATTGTGTGGACACACTAGACTGTACTTACGCACTAGTGTGTGTACCATCTAGGTACAGCTTCCTACACACTCTATATGGTAGAGCTTATTGCTCCTAGGCTACACAATAGTGCAGCATGTTACTGAACAGAACACAGTAAGTAACTGTAGCACAATGATGTTTGGGGAACTAAACACAGAGAAGACATAGTAAAAATTGGGAATTTTAATCTTATGGGACCACCATCAGATATGCAGTCTGTTGCTGACAGAAGCATCATTATGTGGCACATGACTGTATACACATGGTTGCTCGGAAGGATGGAAGGAAGGGAGGGAGGAAGGGAAGAAGTTTCCAGAAAAGAAGAACTCACATCCCACTGGAGTAAAGCCTGTTTTGATAGAAAAAGCATGGGCTGAGAGTCCAGACATGTATCTCACCTCTTAGGATATAATAAGCATTTGTTAAACTAGCTGACTCTACCTGGACAATCTCAAATGCCTCCCAATTTCTAGTGAAGTCATGTGTTTCCTCTTGGGTCTCCTGGGTCACCTCTCTCTCCATATCCACTTCTACTGGAGACTTCTTGTGTACTCACCGGTGCCTCCTTACAGATTCCCTCTCCAGTAGCAACTTTCAGCAAACACTTTCCTGCTCCTCTCCTCCCTCCCCATGCTGTGTGTGTCCTGCTGCCTTCTCTGGGCTCCCTCATCCCCGTGATTATGCGTCACAGCCTGACACTCCAGCTGTTGGTGTCTAGTATGTGCCTATCTCCCTCAATGACCTGAATTTGAGCCTTGGAAAAAAACTTTCAACCAGACAAGAACCAGCTTCAATAACTGCATCCTGGTGTCTTTGGCAACATAGGGCAGGTGTACCTAATTTCAACTTGGGATAGTAAAATAGGAGACAAGAAAGAGACTCAATTCAATTAAATGAATGCATAAATAAGTAAATAACAGAATAAAAATAGGGAATGAGAAGGGGAGGAGCTTGGGGGCTTCACCTAACACAGGGAGACTTCTAAAAACCATATTTTGCTTTTTTTGTTGTTTGTGAGTTTACGTTTCTTCTTTTCATGTAGTCTAGACGCTCCCTAGAGGCCCTGGCCAAGGGTGGAGCATGAGTGGCTCTGTTTATAAGTGAGGAAGAACAAAGACGCCTTCCTTCATCATTTCCCCCTTACTGCCACTAGAGGGCGACGTGAGCCCATTTATCATGTCCAGTTTGTCTCCTGGAGGCCCCCCCCCACATCGGCTACTACCAAATCACCTGTGTACGGTAGCTTGATTCGCCAGACACATTTGTGTCCAAATTGTCCTAAGCCCCCGTTTCTCTGAATGAGTGCTTTGCGAATATTTCCAGCCTTTTTGCTGCTTTTGCCTAGATCTTGGAACAGACCAGGCACTGCCCTAAGTGTTCTATATGCACGATCTCTCTGGTCCTTCACAAACGCGCCGCCGTGGCATGGACACACTCATTATCCCCATTTGTCAGATGGAAAAAGTGAGGCACAAAGAGATCACGTGGCTCACCTAAGGTCATCAAGCCTACTAATGGTGAAACTGACTACAGAGGACACCATCTTAACCCGTGCAACCCTACTGTGCTAGGGAATAAGTGCCAGTGGTCGGGGGAGAGTAAAATTCCCTCAGGAATGAATTCTCAGTGGTGGAGGGCTGCCTGGTGCTTAGTAGGATGGGTAACAGGATCGAGCTTCAGCCTGCCAGATGGCAACCCTCAAATGTGACAACCAAAGATGTCTCAAGGGGATGAAATCGCCCTCAGTTGAGAAGCACTGCTGCAGAGACACCACCAGCACACTCTTCCAGACGGAAACTGAGGCCAGGGTTTGAAAGCTCCACCACTTATCAGTTTCATGGCCTCGGGGAGGGTGATTTCAGTCCTTTGAATCTCTTTTTCTCATCAGGAAAGGAGGACACAACCCTTCCCTGAGACTGTGGCTGTGAGGTTAATGAAAGAAAAGTGCCTTGCAAGCTGCCTCACACACAGCGACCCCACAGGAAATGTGATGACTAATCAGGGAGGTGAGCCGTCTTCTTTCTTCATATAGGCCACCCAAGAGTGGGGACCCACCAACAGGACACACATACCTTCAGCGTATCCGCCCCAGGCCTGCTACTCTGCCAGAAGACTCTGGCTGTCACTTGGGACGGCCAACCCTGAGAAGCAGGAGACTCCTATAGGAACCCTGGCCACAAGCCGAGGCCCCATCCCACAGTCCCCGTACCCTCCAACACCCCCTGGCAAAAGCTGTGAGGGAAGAATGCTTTCACTCAACATGGGAGTAATCCCTCCTCTGTGGAACCAGAGCTAATTCCAACACCTTCCTCTGGTGAATAACTAAAGGGGGTTTGCTGTGTAGGCTGGAGTGACTGAGTCTGATCATCAAGGAGAAATAAGGTCATGCTACAAAATGGACATGGAGAGGGATGTTCTGGAATTCAAGGGATCCTCTGGAGTGCCTCTTAATATTACCATAAAAGTTAATAAAACTCTTCAGCAGCCCCACTACAGCAAGCAAGTCAAAGGGCCTCAGATCCCTTAGAAATGAGAGTTTTGGTCATCCCACTGGGTACAGACCATCATCTGAGATTTGGACAGAGGATAAAGGAAATATCAAATGTACTCTGGAGAAGGATGGCATAAAAATCAATAATATCTATACTTTTCCTCTCTCACATTCATCTTTTCCAAGATTTTAGCCTGATGGTGTTCTGGAATTAATTTTCCATTTCAGGAGTATTTTTATTGTAGGTCACATTTATGAATACTGTTATGCTGGAAAATATTTCTATTATAATTTAATGACAATATCTTCCAACTCAACAATTTAACAGGATATGAAATTGTAAGATCAATTTTTTCTTCAATACCTTTATGAAATTAATTTATTTGTGCCTCCAGTATTGCTATTGACAAGTCTGATATCAATTTGATTTTTTTCTTATTAGACTCTGTTCTCTCTCTCTTTGTCTTATATATTCTTAAGTTTTATTATAATGCATGTTCCTATGAGTTTTCTTTTTTCTCTTTTGTTTGACACTTTGAGATGTGGTCAGTGTAAGTCTGTCCATTTGTCTTTGTTTCTGGAGAATTTATCTTTATTACTTATTCAAATATTTCTCCTGTCTCCCCCCACCCCCTTTTGGGGCCCATTTTATCTGGATGCTGATACTTCTCTCCTCCATGTTATCAACTTAATTTTCCTGTTTCTGAACCTCTGCTGACTCCTAATAGAGTTTCTCCCTCTAATACTTTGGTTGGGTTGCTTGTCAGCAGTATCCATTTAGGACACAGTTGTGTTCTAGATTTTGTATACTTTTAATACCTATTGGTTCTACTGCATTCTTTTTAATGACTTCTCATTGTTGCTTTCTACAGCTAATTTCCATTCTTATCTGCCTGTTTTACAATCCTGGAGAGCATACTCTAATAATTCTGCTGCAGATATACAGGTTTGGCAGGCACGTGGCCTTCCCTTTGGGGTGACTGTGCTGCTTAGCACTCAAGTGATTTGGGGCTGGGAGCTCATGTACCTAGGAGAGGACCAGCTACTCTGGCCGATACAGTGTGGGGGACAGAAAGAAGCCCAAGCCATAGAGGGTAAGAGTCCCGAGGCAGGGGTCCAGGGCAGGGGAAATTCGCTGCGATTCACTCCCTCTGAACTCTTTGGGGACAACTCGTTATCAGGATCTCACTTCAAGCATCAGTAAGTAGCATGTGGAGCTAAACATCCTCCCAGTTTATAATTGATCACTCCAAGGAGTGTGGGAAAAGGGGGAGAGGAGGAGAGACTGCCTGAGCAGGGTAGAGCAGACAGCACATGTGCATAATGACTTTTCATCCAAATCTCTGCCCTTCTATCGTTTTCCAAGAACAGACTTTATTAGGAAGCAAACAGACCATTTTGGTGGCAAATTTAACCTTCTCAAGTACAAATACTGATCAGTTTCCTATTAAGTGTGATGGGCTTTTCTAGGACATGGGACAAAAGACGAAATACAAATCAACAACAAAACTGAGGATCCTGGTCCTCATGACACTTCCATCCTAGCCTCTGGGGGTAAAGGAAGAGAGAGGGCAATGCAAATGTTCAGCTAACTTTGAATTTCAGATCATCAATGAATACATTTTTAGTATAAGTATGCCCCATGCAATGTTTGACACAGACTTATAACTAAATAAATATTGTCAGATGAACCAATTATTGTATGCGACGTAGTTATAGCAAAAATTATTAATTAATGACCTGAAATGTAAAGGTAACTGGGTTTCTGAATTTTATCTGGCAACCTTAAGGGTAGAGGGAAAAGACATAAAGAATGTTGCTTGGTAGTAAGTCCTGTTGAGAAAAATAAAGACTTTCCTTTTAGAGAAAGGAACAGAGGCGACATCACTATGTCATGGATCTAAATACTAGCTACACAAGGTGTCTCCTAATCACCAAAGGGGAGTCATCTCCTGATTATGTCTTTACTCCCAGTTCTCAAGGCAGACTACTTTGTTGTGGGTATAATGCTTTGAAACTAGCAGAGACTGAAAAATGTTGTCAAGGGAAAAGTGATTTCTCCTTAGCTGGAAAAAATATTCATAAATAATAGTTTTGGACAAGTCTGGAGAATTTGAAAACCTAAAATCCCAATGATGTGAGACAGGCATAATGAGATAAATTTGATCTCCTCAGCATTCTCCAAGCTTGGACAGCCATGTCTTTTTGATTTTCATTTGATATCAAAGTCCATAAAGGTCAAGGACTCTGTCAACAAGGCTTGGGTACCATGGACATAACCCTTCTTACTTTCTACTAAAATCACTTTGTAAAAACTAGGGTTATTAATTAAGGGTTCAAGGTGCCCAAGCAATTGCACAATGATGCTTTTTATGTTATATCAGATGCTTAGGAAGAACATTGCTAATTCATTGTTCTCAGAGCACAGAGCAATGTGAACACATGTGAGGCACTTCATGTTGCTTCACAACTAGCATTTTTGCACCTGGGGCATGTACTTCTTTTGAGGGACTGCTTCAAGTCTATTCCTACAACAAGAATTATATTCTTTTTTTTTTTTTTTTTTTTTTTTTTTTTTTTTTTAATCATTATTTTTTATTATGGTTTTGTGGGGTACAGTTAAGGGTAGGTGTACAATGACGTTTCATTCAGGCACCCTGTAGATAAGAAGTGTTTTCCTAAATCACATAATAAATAAAAAATGCATTGAAAACTACAAAGCATTATATACCCTTAAGTCATTATTACTGCTTTACTATTAGGCACAGGGAGGGGTCCAGCATGGATGATGTTACAAGTTGCCCAAGATTCACAGCCTCATGAAGGTTTTTTTTTTCTTCATAAAATATTAAAACTTTCTATTTATCCAAATAATGATGTGATTTAAATGTGTTTAGGTTCTTCATGAGTTGCCTCTTGATACTATTTATGAATTGATCCTATATTCTAGAAAGATCTGATGGAAAAACTAAGTGTATCAAGGCACAGTTAAAGAGGCAGAAACCACAAAATAATTTGAACACACACACACACACACACACACACACACACACACATACACACACACACACACATATATAATTAAAAACTGAAACAAGGAATGGGAATGATGAGCATTTGGCTGGTGAAAAGTCAAGAGAACTCTGAAGAATATAGAAGTAGCAAGTATTAAAAGAAGCTACTACCCTTTAGGTCTGAGATGGAACATCCAGGGAAGCGACACCTCCACTTTTCCACCCTTCTCTGGGGTGAATTTCAGTACTTATTGGACAGAGCATGCGGTGCTCATTGGATAGAAGAGAAGTTACAAGAGTTTCTTTGATGATGCAACCCAGAGGAAATGTGTCCTCTGGGTTGCCAGGAAACATCTGTCCGCAGAAGGTGCTGCACCTCTGGACCTATTGCAAAGCTGTCAGAGGGATTACTGGGCAATCAGTTCATGGGGATGGCAATGCACCTGTGCCAATCTGTGAGATGATGTCCTTGGAGGCTTTGGGGAAGCTGCTGGCTGTAGAAAATGATGACCAATCTGCATTGCAGGAGTTGGGCACTGGCAAAGCTGAGTGGTGGAAACCAGGAAGAGAAACTTACATCTCAATGATTGCAGAATAAGGTGGGGAAAGGTGAATTAGAAACTGAAACAATAAATTGATAACTACCATTGTCTACTTTAATCATGGGGTTTTCCTTTTTAAGAATAGATCTGAAGACAAAAGAGGAAGAAGGTCTATCTAGGGACTGGGTCATTGCTTCTAAAGCTTAACCATGTGAGTGAATAGCCTGTGTGTTTAAACAGAAATTTCTGGGCTCCATTCTGAGAGTTCTAATTCAAGAGATCTACGATGAGGTCTGGTCATTTACATTTCTTACCAATTCCCAGGAGAAGCTGACCCTTTCTTCTTCTTTTATTTTTAGGTAGTTTTTTTTATAATGAAGAGTGTCTTGCTGTTATCACCTAGTTTTATGAACAGGGTCACACTTTGAGGAGCCTCATATTAGTCTATTTGTTCTCTTCTAATTTGGTTACCATATGGAAGGAGAACACAGTTTGATCTTTCTGAAATTACATATTTGGAATGTTTTAGCAAGATCAGTCCCACCAATTGTTTGATTATTTTAAAAATGCATTATCCCTCTTTTCAATTCAGGATTTTCTGAACAGGTTAAAGAAAAGTAGCAACTGCAGTAATATTTTCTCAATTATTCTCATAAAATGTCTACTCAAATCATGCATTTAATATTATTTGGAATTGTCAATATCACATAATTTAACATTAAATATATCATTTTTAAAACCTCAAGAAATTGTAACCAATAGGTTTTTCTATTGAGAAATTGTAAGATAAAAATGGATGCAAAGATTTGAGAAAAAAGTAAAAAAAACTGTTCCTGGCGGTTTTCTTCTGTTGCTTTAATATAGAATCATGTTAAGAACAAAGGTAGTTCAATCTACCTCTATGATTAACTCTGTGTAATACCTAAGGTTTATAAACCATTTTTCTTTCATTAACTAAAAAATATAGCAGCTATCATATATCTCTTTTGTTTTAATGAAATAAATATGTACTCATCAATTACATGGCAGTAATGAACCTCACTCGTAACTAACAAACGACCCTGCATTGATGCCCCCCCCATCCCAAGACTTTCCTTTTCTCTCCAGGACGCACACCTCACTTAATACACACATTGTTGTTTCGGGGGATCTTTAATTGTATTCCATCAAAAAATAACCACGTTTAACTCATTTTGCGAATTACTTTCATGGTTTACTGACTCTTGCCAGTAAATTAGTGAGGCAGTTTTCTTAATGTATAAAACCAAATTGCAGAAATATCTGGGCTCTGAGTCACAGTTTCAGGGGCTTTAATTTGAATTTACCAATTAGATTTGAGTCCTTCAACAAATGTTTATAATTTTTTTCCTCTTTGGCCTCGGTTTTCTTATATGTGGAATGAAAAATTGAAAAAAGTATTTCTAGGGAAATCTCTACATTTCTGATTCTATACCTTTTTATTAAAATGTCTTAAGATATACTATTGTGTGGTTTTATTAAACAGTTTATTCAGAATGGTCAATAAAAATGCCTTCTTTTATTATGATTTTTGGAATAACTTTATGAGTCTTTTGTCAAGATACAAGAGCAATGCTGTATAATAGTGGACATGTGGGCCGGGTACAGTGGCTCAAGCCTTAATCCCAGCACTTTGGGAGGCCAAGGCGAGAGGATTGCCTGAGCCTGTGGGTTTGAGACCAGCCTGGGCAACATGGTGAAAACTCGTCTCTACAATAAAAAAAAATAAAAAAAATTATCCGGGCATGGTAGTGCATGCCTGTAGTTCTGGCTACTTGAAAGGCTGAGGCAGAAGAATTGCCGAAGCCCAGCAGGTGGACGCTGGGGTGGCCTGTGAGCGTGCCACTGCATTCCAGTCTGGGCAATGGAGTGAGACTTTAACTAAAAAAAAAAAAAAAAAAAAAAATTGTGGACGTGTTAATGTCTGGGTTGTGATTGCTCTAATTTCAATTTTTAATACAGTATGACAATGACAGATGAGGTGTTAGTCTAACTAGCATACTATAATAAAATGATCCACTATGTGGCAGTATAATGCAGAAAATCGTAGGAACTGAGTAATCTAGCTGCAACAAGATATGCTTTGTCTGGTCACATTATCTTTAACTTGAATTATTCAGTCAATAAAAACCATAGAAAACTAATGAGATGGAAAATATTGATATCACTGTCTGTCTGGTTTTAAAGAATACTAGCATTATAAATTTTGTGTAAAATTTATTTTAAAAATAATTCTAAAAGCTGGAATTTTTCAACATTTCAGGAATTTTATAAGATTTGTGAAAATGTGACACTCAAGTTCAATGTTTTATTTTTTAATAGGCACTATGAATTTTCAATCGCAGAAAAGGGATTCAGCAAGCAGAAAAGACTTATCAATTTATGCATTTTTAATTTATTTTGAAGGTTGGTTGGTGAAGTAGTATCTGCCTCACTGCCACGCATGGTGTAAGATGAGGTATATTCTTTGATTCCATACTGAGATGATGGCCAAAGGCTGAGAATAACACACTCTTGACCCATGCAATTATCATACTTTAGAGTTCATTTGCCTTCCCAGAGACTTTCTTAAAAACTCTAGTCAGCCCCTAACATCAACTGCCACCACATATTTTCTCTCTGTCCTCAGATATCAGAAAACTGAGGCAAAGCGCTGAATTCAGTGTTTACTGAGAAATTGCTCCCTCCTCTCCCCAATGGAAAGAGGGAGTTAGTGTTCCCCAGAGAAGGCGAGACACAAAACACGCTTGTGAAAACTTGGGTGAACAGGCCACAGTGGAGCAAAGATTATGAAGGACTGAGGCCTTATGAAGTTTCAATATAGCACCTTTGGGGGAAACTACTGGTAAAAATATACAAGAGTTTCACACATACACCTCAGTGAGTTGAGATTGCTGAATATGCCTTTTTTACAATGCTGTTCTTCCTGTTACAGCTAAATTTCAACTACCATCTAATATCCTATTAAAAGTAGCATATTAGTATGCTTGGATTTTGTGATGGATCTTGAAATTCTTAGTAATTTCACATTTCATTTATCTTTTTATCTTTTGTGCCTGACAGGATGCCTGGCACACACACAAAAAATGTGTACTCAATAAATATAGAACTAAAAAGACATGATGTTTGTTTATGCATTTTTTTCTTTTATCTTTTTTTCTGGGTTATAATTTCCATTACTCAATTTCCTGTATGCTATTCCTGAGGCAGCTGTTGCTAAAATCATCTATAGATCTTTTAAAAACACTGATGCCCACATCTCCCTCTTGTGCGACTTTGATCCAATTAATCTTTGTTGCTAACATTGGGTTTATAAAATATCCTAGGAAAGTCTAAAATACAGCCAAGATTGAAAATTACTGCCTAGATTAATTTTCCTTCTTACCAACTTTTTCTTTACCTTTATCTAATTTATAATTTCACCCATTCGTTGAGATTTTAATCTTATGACTATGCTTACTTTAAATATCTAGGATGTCCTATTGTTATTTCTTCTTTGCTATAGTGCTATTTTCTTACAGTCTTAAAAATCTTCTTTTACACCTTTAGATATTTAAAATCTATTTATTTTACAACTTCTATTCTATAGATGATTATTTTATAGGAAATTATTGAGATTCTCCTCCAAATATTTTGTGTGTACTGGTTCTTACTTATGAAGTCTTGCTGTCTTGCATGTTTATAATTTGGGATTGTGACTCTAACTTAAGCAGGGCTCTATCTAGGGATCCGGATGGCATGGACTCAAGGTAGTTCTGTCTTCCCTTTTTCTTCCCCTTCCCCTTCACCTACTCCTTCCTCCTCTTAATTCTTCTCCTCTCTCTTCTTCTTCTTTTTTTTTTTTTTTTCAAAATGCTCAGTATTATCTCCACAGGTCTACAAAATCTGTTCATATAAATTTCTGGTGGTCTGCATCTCAGAATTACAGAACATTTACTTCCCCACTCCAAATCACTTTAATGGACAGAACTAGGGTTTGGAATTCCCAAAAGAACCTTTTTTACCCCTAGAGCCAGCAAAGGGTAGAAAAGGGAAGACACGCCTTCTCATGTGGGTGGATTAGTTTGTTAAATAGATTATGTTCCTCAAGGATAGAGATGCTTGTTTAACCATTATCTGCTTCTTGCAGGCGAAAGGCCTCTATTTCTGATTCCATAAAAAGAAGACAGTCCAATTCCCTGGTTTAGTGACTGCCCCTCCCTGACATCCCTCCAGGAAAGCTGCACCTCGGTTCACATTCTTTGCCCTGTGGTTTATCTCTGCTACAAGGAGATTTCCCTTCTTTTATGAGACCTCAACTATGCATTGAAAATAATGTTTCTATTGATTTGCCTGGTATTTGTATGGGTTTGTCTCAAGAGATTTCAGATTAGTCTGTCTTCTTGTATAAGATAGGCCTCATCCCTTTTCCATCCCAACACACAACACAATACATTGTGTAAAACAGATGCCCAGCAATATTTTCTGATTTCAGTGTCTATACAGCCTCACTGTTTTATCAGCCCTGGCTATTCTGCTGGGAACTTCAGTTACACTGAGAAGCATTTATCATCATTTTACTCATTTATTAACTCAATCTCTTTTACATATATATTCATGACACTAGTAGTGCTAGTGTTTTTAGGTTCTCTAGTATGTTCCCTTTTATGAATGAGTTTCTTGAAGTCCCACCTATCCCAGGATGGTTAAAAAAATACAGAATAATTATTTTTAAATAGGCATGGATATTTGAATGTTTTAATCATTTGAAAGAAAATAACTAATATTTCACTACTTCCCCCTTAAATGACTTGCATGAATGCATGTTTTTACATAAATGGGTTCTACAAAATATATAGATTGCCAGCATTTTTATGCATTTATAGGTAAAGTCTGGTCTATATCATGTACTGTACATTATAAATTAAAATAGAGGCTTGTGTATTTGCTACATGGTGAAATTTGGTTTGTTAATGAGGATATTGGGAGGTTGTGCTGAAAGACTCTTCGTTATTGATTCCACATATCTTAAGGGGAAAATAAGTTGTTCATAATAGATATTTTAAAGGACTTCTAGAAAGATAATAAGAATAGTAAGCAAAAAAAAAAGAGATGATCACACCAAAGTAATGTTGTGGGAAAACAATAATAAAAATAACTAGCATAATTGGAAATTATTTCTTAAATTACATTGATATACTTAGCTTTTCAAGGAATAAAGGAAATAAAAGATAATGAAAGTAACATCCATCATCAGATTTCTCAGATTGCATGAAAATGTCCCTGCCCTTAGTTTAAAAAAAAAAGAAAGAAAGAAAGAAAGAAAATCAGTATCTCTTGCATATGATTAGCCAGGCTTGGTTTTGATTGTCTCCATTATAATCTTCTTGTTAGAGTGTAATGAGATTCAGTCCCGCACATATGAATACCCACCGCCTGTCACTGAGCCATCTGTCCACGACTTAAAGGCATGAGCATGCTGTCTGCAATGAATAAAGAAAAATGGAAATTTATATTAGATTCGTTCGTCTTTGTTCTTTGTTCATAATTTAAAGCTACTCAGTATCTATTCATTGAGAGTCAGACATTTAGCAGGCAACATATCTAACAACTTTAAGATGTATCCTAAAGTTGGGATATAATTTGACATCTAGACGTTGGCCAATCTTCAAACTGTACCAGTTTTCTTTTTTATTTTTAAGGAGGCCTTATAAAATAGACTTTACTTTTAAGAGTACTTTCAGGTTTACTACATAATTGAGCAGAAAATACAAAGTTCCCATATACTCCCTTTCCCCCACTTTTACTTTCTATTAACATCCTGAATTGATGTGATACATTTGTTACAACGGATGAACCAATATTAGTTTATTATTAACTAATGGTCATAGTTTGTGTTGGTGTTTATTCTTTGTTCTACAGATTTTGCCAAATGTGTCATGTGTCATGTTTTCATTATTACAATATCATACAGAATAGTTTGTTCTAAAAATCCCCAATATTTTACCTATTCATCCTTCTGTCTCAATTCCTAGAAACCACTGATATTTTTTGCTATCTCTATAGTTTTTTATTTTATTTTATAAGTGTCACAGCATTGGAACCATACAATGTATTTTCGTCTCAGACTTTTTTTTTTTTAGCAATACGCATTATACCAGTTTTTAATTACCTTGAGTACATATTTCATCTCAGAACAATTTATCTTCTTTTCTCCTACTTCTTCTTCCTTTGATTTTGATTTTTTAAATTATTCACCAGTCACATAACTAATGTCCATATCAGACTTAAGAAAAAATAAAACACTATGACAGGAAAATATTTAAATAAGTTGCCAGAGAGAGATTCAAAAATTTACTTAATACTAAATAGATCCACTTTGTAAATAAGGATACATAATAAAAAATAAAATACAGGGAGATAAGTGTGCTTGTGGGGGGCGGGGAGACATGTAAGCATACCTCTTTGAATTTTTGAGCCTCAGTTTCTTCATCTCTGAAATGGGGATGCTATTGTAGCTTTCCATGTTCTTCAGTGGTTTATGTGATGTATGAAGAAGACACTCAGTGACAGTGAAGGAAACAAACAAGAATTAGAAGAGAAGCCAAAACAAAGAGAATGACAGGAGGAAAAAATGGAAGAGGAGGAGGAAAGATACAGAAATGGGAGAAGGAGGAGGCTGTGCTATGACCTAAAGTAGAAGTTGTTTCTGAGTACAGGATTTCATCATCAGGATATGAGACTGTCCTGAAGGGTGTGTAATACAAAAATATTTACTTTTCAGAAAGTCTTTTGGCCATTGAAATCTAGGTGATTTTTCAAGTGTCATTTCCCAAAATCAAAAGAGCAGGCCCAATATGCAATACCCCTTTCTCTTACTTATGATTTGGAAAATATATATAATGAGAAAGAATTAGCCTAACCATTGTGGAATAGGAATGGTAATAAAATATAACTATTATATTTTAGCCATTTCAGCCCCAATACCTCTTTTCTCTGATATTCTAACAGTCTCATCTCTAGGTATTAAATGTCAAGATGACTACTATAATTTTATTAAATAATGTTAAATATTATAGATCAATATTATATTTTTTAATAATTATGTAACTAAGTAAGAATTTTATACCTTAGAGACATTAAAGGCAAACAATCATTAAGTAGTCTATATACCTAGTTAATGTGTTTTACAAGGAAAGTGTTGATTCCTGAACCTTCATAACTAATTCCATCCAGGCAGGTTGTAAAGTTTCCCACTGGTAAGCATTCCTGTAATCTTTTTGGTGTCTGTTGGTTGGTGTCCTTGGCTCTCCAAGAGTTACCTGAACTCTTCATATTCCAGGGCCAACTTTTGTATTCTAGGCTCTCCTATAAAGAACAAGCACCAACCACATCACTCATACAAGTGGACAAAAGTGAACACTACAAGTTTTAAAAGTCTCTAGAACTCTTATCTTTGAATCCACAAAGTTCAGCTACACAAAAGGTAAAGAGCTGCTCAGGATCATCCTCAGGCACACCCACCTTGTCAGCAGTGGTGAGCCAGTGTTTTGTCTAAGATTCTTCTAGAGTCCTGCGGAGTCTTCTAGTTCATGTTTATTTGTGACTCTTGGAGACCAACAATAATCTCCTTTGTCTCCGGGGTGAGCAGCTGAATTTAGCCCTACTATAGCCTACTCTCTCTCTTCAGGCTCCACAGGAGCTGAGGCAGATGGCTCATCTTGTGTTCTGCTATGACACAAGCACAGAGGTGTCCCTCTCAGATCTCCTTTTAGGACTGGTTAGCAGAAACCCCCAAGCTATTTGCTCCTGCAGGATCTGCCCTGGATCAGGCTCAGGCCTCCTCCAGAAACTGACTGAGGAAGGGTTTCGTTTCTGCCCAAAGCACAGCACCTCTAATCGGCATGTTTTCCTCCAGAGCACGCCCTGTTGACTGGCAGAGACTTTATCAGTCTAGGTCATAACCAGATGACTTCTCTTGCCCAAACCTGTTCCATTTCATAGGTGTTTCTCCTCAACAAGACGTTTGCTTTCCTAACACACTGTATTGGCAACCACTACCTGTGCCAGGTATTATCTAATTATAATCCAATTAATTAAACCACACCTTAATGAAGAAGGTGAGACCTAGCATCATGATTAAATGATAGGTGACTAGAAAGTGCAGACCATGTCTTTCTCATCCCACACACGGATTGTATATGATAACCTTTCAGTAAAGTTTGGAGGAATTAAATTTTCATATATTTTGTGTTCCAGAATTCATCTTTGTCTATATTGTTTTGTTGTTTGTTTATTAACATAGCTACCCCCCCACCGCCACTCCCCCAAAACATACGTAGGTATACCTTGACCTGATGGTCTACATTTTAATTACTTAGATTCAATTGTGCTGTTAAAAGATCCCCGGGTAAATTCAGTCGAACCACTTGACTGTTGCAATCCCTGCCATCACACACGATGGCCCTTCTGTTCTTCATCCTTCCTTCCTTGGCGTGACTTAGTGTCTCTGCAGTTCTTTTGGCAGACTGTGCTGGGATGTCATTTTCCAAGAAAAGGATTCACTTATTCAGCTGACTGCCTCCTTTATTTATTGTAATATATTTTGGCAGCTATGGCAAATAGAGATTAGGTGTGGGCTGGTTTTCCTTTGAACACAATTTACTGAAACAGTAAGGGACATGTCACCCCTATTTCAAGAGCATGTGTTGTCTAATGAGTCACATGGAATTCCTGAAATTTCCATCCACAAAAAGATGGGTAGACTGCATTTTATAAAGTGCCTTTGCCACAACATTTTAAAATAGAGAGTTACTTCATGGTGAGAGGGGGCTATTTTTCTTATAAAAACTGTGTTCCTTTACTTGTCATAAAGCGGCTACTCAGTGATAGAATTGGGTATTTGGGTAATTTGCATAGCCTTCTTTTGGAGGTAAAATCTCCAGACAACCAATATTTATCTGCATCTTCATGTTCTGTCTACCAGTCACCTTTTTTATCCCCTCTTTTCTGGTGCTTACTATGCCAGAAGGTGCAAGCTATAAAGGAATAAAAAAACAGCTAATCACCTGATCCAGCAATGTTGTTTTATTCTTTTTTGTTAATATCTCTTAACATTCAAATTTAATTCTTTGTTATCTTTTCTAGTTTCTCATTCTTCTCTTTGATTCTTTTACCCTTGAATTATTTCTCACTTTCTATCACCTAATAAAAGCTCTCCTAGGTTTGATTTTGGGATAATTTATCCTCATCAGGAATGTCCTTTTCCCAATCTATGTAGCATTCACTGAATATTTGAATTTAAATTGTATATTGCCTAATTGCTTATGTGATATGAATCAAGATTTCCTACAATCTCTTCAGAATTAGAGGTTAATCTGAGGTGGACACAAGTCATTTAGGTATCAACATGAAACTCTTCATTTAAAGCATATTTTTAACCTGAGATCCACAAAACCTTATGCTGGCCATTAGAAGGATTCATAAACCTTAAGATTATATGCCAAAGTGTGTGTGTGTGTGTGTGTGCGTGTGTGTGTGTTCGCACGTGTGCACACACACACCTATTCAACTGTGTGACTGATGGACAAAGAAAACTGAAGTGTTTACACTGTAGTGAAGCTAATATTCAGGTTAAGATTTTTTGTGAGTGAGTCCAGACAACTATTGCCACATAAAACCCATTAGTCTCAAAAAAAAAAAAACGGAGCGAAATGTCAGTGATGACATTGGTTTCCTTAAACCAAGGTTCTCCTTTAATAACCTGAACACATCAATATTTTTGTGGAAACCTAGTCTTCACTCTTGTTATTTCCTTGAATGGAAGATTAATTTGAGCAATCTCTTGGCTTCTCTCTGCTACCTCACAACACCTTTCCCCCCAAAAAGACGATTATTTAAATTTAGATTTATAGATAGGAAATATATAAATTAGCTCCCACCTCTTCTTTTAAGTCAAACACTAAAATCTGTCCCAGGAAGACCCTCCTGCTAGGCCCAAGAAGCTTAGTTTGTTAATTAGTGTCTAAGTCTGGATTAACTACTAGCAATCCCACTTGGCTAATACCATGAAGTCTTATTCTCCAATAATAATAATATCAGATGATTTGATTTCTAATTTTCTATTTTAAATATCTTCCCAATTTCTGATTTTAATTTTATTTTTTCAACATTTATATAAAAAAATTTCAAACATATATCAGAGTTAAAAATTTTTCTAACTACTCATATACCATTAACATCTTACTATACATGTTTTAACACTAACTATTCATTTATTCATCTATTTATCCATTGACCCATTTTAATGTTTCAGGCATTTCAAGGTGATGCCCCAAAAGAAAATAATGCTAAACTTTTCCCTAAGTACTTCAGCATGCTTGTCATTATAGTTTATTTTTGTTTTGATATTAGCTAAATATTCCATGAAGTTCATAAATGTTAAGTATGCATATGTTAGCTTTTGAAAACAAGCACATACACTGAGGTAACTCAAACTTCTGTCAAGTTGTAGAGCAATACCATCACCACAGTAAGTTAACCAATGCCACTACACACAAATTTGCCTCAGAGGTATCGTCTGTCCTGATTCTTTTTATCATAAACCAATTTGGCCTATTCTAGAATTTCATATAAATAGAATCATACACACAGTATGGATGCCTTTGAGTAAAATTTCTTTCATTCAGCACAATAGGTTATAACTCATCTATTTGACAATCCATGAGTAGTTCATTCTATGGTTCTGGCTGAGGACTATTCCACTGTGAAGACACTATTGTTTATTCATTCTCCTATTGATGGGCTATAATGAATAAATGTGCTATAAACAATCTTGCACAAGTCTTTTGGTGAGCATATATTTTCATTTCTTTTGAGCAACTACGTAGGATTGCAATTACTGAGTATACGCATGTTTTGCTTCATAAGAAAATGCCAGATCTTTTTCTCAACTAGTTGCTCCATGTTATATTCTCACCCCAAATATATGAGAATTACAATTGCTCTACATCATCAACAGCAACTAAAATTAACATTCTTTGTATTTTTATTTATTCCATTGACTATATAGTATTATTTTGTGTGGTTTTAATTTAAATGTTTCTATTTATATTTAGTCAATGATATTAAGCACTTTTCTATGAGTTTTTCTATTTGTATATCTTGGTTTGTGAATGACTATTCAATATTTTGTCCATATTTTATGGAGTTATTTTTATGTTTATTACTGAGTTTTAGAAGTTCTTTCTATATCCCACAAACAAATACTCTGCCAAATGTTCTGTGACTATTTTCTCCAAGTTTATGCCTTATCTATTAATTTTCTTTATGGTGTCTTTGATAAGAAGAATTATTTTCATGTGATAAAACCTAATTTCTCCATGTTTCTCTTGTGGTTATTGCCTTTTCGGATCTCAGAAATAGTTGCCTACCTTCAAATCATAAAGATATCCTTCTTTGTTTTCTTCTAAAATCTCTATAGTTTTATCTTTGCATACAGGTCAATTTTCCATTTCTACTTACTGTTGTTGCAGTGGAAAGCAGTAGGTTAAGAAGCGCCATTTTTAAAAAAAAATCCATATAGATTTACAATTATTCCAGCATCACTTGTTAAAAAATACTTTTCTTTCTTAGGATTCCATTGGCACCATTACTGAAATTCAAATGACAGTAAAGGTCTCTGACGTTCTCTGGCTTCTCTGTGCTATTCCATTGATCAGTTTCTCAGTACTTCAGTCTGTTTCACACTCTCTTGATTATTATGATTTGAAGTATTGGGATTGGGCAGTGTTAATGTTTAAATGTTGTTCAATAGTGTTTTGGGTATCTATATTCTTTGCCTTTCTATATAAATTTTAGGATTTGCATGTCTACTTATACCAAAAAAAGATCACTTGATGAAATAATAATTGCGATTGTGTTGACCATGTAGATATTAGTTGGGAGAAAAAATAACATCTTAACAAGATCATGTATTCCAATCAATGAACATGGTTTATCTCTGCATTTATTTAGGTCTTTTTGAATTTCTCTTACACATTTATTTTTGTTTTTAGTGTAAATGTTTTGTATATTCTCAGTTAACTATAAACGAGAATTTTAATATTTTTATGTTATTGTACAATAATTAATTTTATTGTCAATTTGTTTGTTGCTAGTATACAATTATACACTTGGTTTTTGTGCATCACCC
>NW_007252323.1:37748-50278 GCF_000164805.1 Carlito syrichta
GTTTGCCAGGTTTTGGTGTATTATTCTAACTTCATAAAATGACTTAGAAAGCATTCTTTTGCCTATATTTTCAAAATGAGATTAATTTCTCCTCAAATGTTAGATAGAATCCACTTTTAAAAGACTTTCAGTCTGAAATTTTATTTTTATAAAGATTCCAATGAGTTCACTTTATTTAATTGATGCAGCGGTATTTTGATTTTTAATCATATAGTGATTTATTTAAGAAATTTGTTATTTTTTCTAAAATTTTTAATCTATTGGAATTAAATTGTTTCTATATTATCTTATTGTCATTTTTATGCCTATAGGGTCCATATAGTAATAATCCTTTCATACTTGATATTATTAGTTTGTAGTCTTTACTTTTTATCCTTAGTCAGTCTGGAGAGGCACTAATCAAATTTATAAATTTTTCTTTCTCTCTCTTTTTTTTTACAGAAACAAATTTTAGTTCAATTATTTTATTGTTTCTTTTCTGTTTCACTGATTTTTGCTATTATGGTTGCTGTTATTATTTTTCGTATTTTCCTTACTTTCAGCTTATTTGCAATTATTTTGTTGGCCTCTTAAGGTCAAATCTTTCATCAGTAATTTTCTTTTATTATATTAAATAAAAGTTTATAAAGTTATGCATCTTTCTGTATCTAGCTTGCTGCATTCCACAATTGTTAACATGTTGCATTGTTCATTATTATCCAGTTATAAATATTTTCTAATATCCTTCTTAATTGTTTTCCATGACCCATATTTATTAACTTACAAAAATTGTTTTTTCTTAATATTTTATTATGTACTTATAATTAATATAATTGTATCTTGCTAAAATATAATGTAGGATTGTATGATTTCAATTATTTTAAATAAAAAAGGCATGTTTTATGGTTCAGCATATGGTCTATGCTTGTGAAGATTTCATGCACACTTAAAAACATATTTTGCAGTTTTTGGTGTAATATTTTATAAATACCAAGGATAAGAAGGTTGATGGCATTATTCAGATTACTTATATTTTATCTGATATTTTCTATTTGTTTGATAAATTGCCAAGATAGGGGAGTTAAAGTCTTTTGTGATTTCGTCTATTTATCCATAGAATTCTGCCAATTTTTGCTTCATATTTTTGAGAACTGCTATTAGTTTCATACATATTTATGATTTTTATGTGTTTCTATGTCATTTTTAAAAATCATTCTGAAGTTTCCCTCTTTATCTCTGGAAATATTCTTTGTCTTTAGATCTGTTTGTTCTGACATTTATATGGCCACTTTTGTTTTTCTTTTGTTTTGCATTTACTTTTAACCTCTCTGTGGTACATTATTGATGAAGAGTATTTTTGGTGGACAGCATATAGTTCTGACAATTTCTGCCTTTTAATTGGAGACTTTGGACCATAACAGTTAATATGATTCTTGGCATGATTGGATATAGGTCTACCATCTCATTTTCTTCTGCTTCTCCATCTTTTTCTTGATTCTCTGTTCTTTTACTGATTTTCCTTTTAAGCAATTTGAACATTTTTAGAATTCTACATTAATCTATTTGTTCTTTCGTTATATTTCTTGACATTTATTTTCCATGTTTAATCCTTTGCTTTTCAGAGACTATTTGAACTCAATATTGCATCACTTCACATTAAATGTAGAAATCTTGCAACAGTACAAGCCCTGTAGCACCATATACTTTATGCTATCTTTGTCATATGCATTAAGATACATACCATATAAACTCCAAATGACAATATTATAATGTTTGCTTTTTAAATGGCAAAGTGTTCTAAAGAAATTTGAAAAAAAGCTCAATCTTTTATATTTATCTAAATTTTAACATTTTGTGTGGTATTCACACTTTCTGAATAGCTAAGTATCCGTTTGGTATCATTTCCCTTCAGCACAAAGAACTTGTCTTCACATATCTGTAGTATGTGTCTGCTGAAGAAAATTTCACTTAGTTTTTTAATCTAAAAATATTATTTTAACCTTATTAGTGAAAGATAATTTTGCTTAATATAGAATTTTGAGTTTGCTCTCTCAGCACTTAAATGTATATTCCATACTATTTTATCATTGTAGTTTTGGGTGAAATCAGTTCTCATTTGAAAAGCCATTCCTCTGTATATATTATTTACTGACTCCTCCCAAAATTTTCCTTTATCTTTAGTTTTTAGCAATTTGAACATGACATGACTAGGCATTGTTTTCTTTATCCTTGTTTTTTTCTTGGTATTTACAGAATTTCTTAAATTGGTAGATGTAGTACTTTCACTAAATATGAGCAAATTTTAACCTTTGTATTTTAAAATAATTGCTTCATCATCATCTCTTACCTTCCTTTTCATAACTACAGTTACACATGTATGTTAGACCTTGATACTGTCTCACAGATCTGAGAGAGTTTGTGAACTTTTTTGCAATCTGCTTTCTCTGTCATCTTCAGATCTGATTGTTTCTATAAACTCAACTTCAGATTCATTTTCTTATCTTTCTTCTTGTGGCTCCATTCTATTGATAAGCCATTTTAATGACGGGTGTTATTTTTCAGTTCTAGGGTCTCCTTTTGGTTCTTTTTATAGTTTTATTTCTTCACTAAACTTCTCTTTTAGTTAATTGAGTATAATTCTAATAGCTGTTGTAAACTGAACAGAAATACTAGCACACAAATACTAGCATTTGAGTCATTTTGAAGTTATTTCTGTTCATTATCTTTTCCCTTGAGAATGGCTTACATTTTTCTGGGACTTAGTATGTCAAATAATTTTGGATTGCTTCCAGTCACCAAATTTTCTTACAGTCTTTAAGAGTATTGATTTTTGTTTTGTGTGTTTTAGTAAGAAATTCACTTTGTTGAATTTAAATACAAAGTGGTACTTAAGTAATAATTCAGTTCTTTCATCCTGAGCTGGTTGCTTTGAGCCTTCTCCATGTATGCATGACTCAAAGTTCTACAAATTTTGTCAGCATTTACACACCAAATTTGAGACTTTCCTTCCCTAGCTTACTCTTTTACCAATACCCTTTCTCACTCACTAGTCACTGTTGTTGGTTGAGTTTTTCAGTCCAGAAAGTTTATAGCTCTTTTAGTAAAAAAAATTATTTTCCCACATGTAACTGTTTTTACCCCACATTCATGTTTCTTTCATATTTTGGGGTTGTTATCAGTAGTAGGATCAGTATGATAACTATTTACTTGGGCATATTATTAGAAAGCTCTCTGTAGCAACTAATATTTTGATCACTGTCTGCTTGACTTTTCTATTTCTTGACTCTTTTTTGAGAAGCACTAAGTTGGAATCAAATATTAAGCTATAGCAATAATTATAATAATACAGAAGAGATTGAACTGAAGTAATTTCAAAAAGAATACAAAGGATAGATGAATCTGAAATGTCATTAAAATATATAATCAGTTTGATGTTGCAAAAATTTAATTTTAGAAGGCTAAGGAATAATCTCAAAGCCAGTAGTTGCTTAGATGAAAAAAAGCCAGTAGATTTGTTAGTACAGGTCAGCCTGAGTGTATTAAAACACACACACACACACCCACGCACACACACAGACACACACACACACACACACACACACACACACACGCAATCAGCTATGTTGGGTAACAGTGAAGAATTTATTTCTAAAAAACAAATGGGTTAAAGGCTAAACATGCTGTGTTTGAAGTACCAGCAGAACATTTGTATGTAGTAAGGGAATAAAAATTTAGATGTAAAGTCAAAGAGTGATATCATGAAGAATTACATATTTGTGGATCAATACTGATATTAGAGCTAAAGATGTTAGAATAGATGTTTCAGGGATGCTATTTTAGTTTGAACTAGTTAAAATTGTTATTTTTATAGATCAAAACCTGACGAGTACTGGCAATTTTATGTGGTTCAACTAAATAGAAGTCCAAGAACAGAAACGTAGGGAAAATCAACCTCATTTAAGGACAAATTACCTATTGGGAACCTGATGGGGAGATGTGTTAGGTGAAGTCAGATCATTAGAAGAGGGGCTAAAGAATCACTAAATATGCAAAGTTCCTATATTGTTGTGGTATTGCTAGGGAGTAATGAGAAAAATATGTAAATTTGATCAATTCTGGGAACATTGGTTAATTATATCGAAAACAATAAATTGCAGTCATACTAACCATAAGCAACAGTGAATGTATAAATGTAAAAAACACTCAAAAATAAAAAGGAAATGAAAGATTTAGAAGAAAACATAGCAAAATATTTATTATTTGGGGGGCATATAATCACAATTTGATAAATATAATTATAATGAAAAATTTCCATTCATCAAAGAACACTATAGAGTATGAAAAGATAATCTAAAAATTGGAAGAAGCTACATGTAACACCTAAAAGTAACTAAAACATTGAACTAAAAATCTGTAATGAACTCCCAAAACTCACTTAAAAAAAGAAAACAAGCAATCCAGTAGAAAAAGAGTCAAATGATCTGAACATATATTTCACAGAAAAGGAAACATGAATTTGCCCATAAATAAATAATGTTGTCCATAACCTCTTTAGCAATCACAAAACTGTACATTTAAACCACACTTTGCTACTAATTTATGCTCATTGGATTGTCAATGAAAAGTTTAATAGTAAGTGTTGCTGAGGGTGTGGATAAATAAAAAACACTTTCACGCTTTTGTTAAGGTTATGAAATGGTACAACTATTTTGGAATACATTTTCTTGTAAATTTAAACAGTCGCATATCTTACAAGTCAGTAACCTATCTCTATTATGTACTTATGGGAAATTGTTAAACATATGTACCTGGAGACATGAATAAGAAATATTAATTGTAATAGAAATATTAATTGCAGCATAAAAACTTAAAATATCAAAATGTATACATCAGAATTAATACATTATTATATAAACAAAATGAAATAAAGAAATAAAAATTGAATTATGACTGCAGGTATTAATACTTGACGTTTAATGACAAGAGAAAGCTGTAGATGACATTTTCTTACAGCATAACATTTTTATAAAAATCTAATCTAACAAATTTTTACAATACAGTGTTTTGGTGCATAAACAAATGTTGTTAAACTATAAAAACAAAAACATAATGAAGAACTCAAGGAATTTGAGGAGAAAGAAATAGTATATAGAAGGAACTCACAGGTTGATATATGAATAAATATTTCTCAAGTTGAGTTGTGACTTTTTGGATACTCATTTTGCTATTATTCTTTGTAAAAAAATTTTAAACGAACATAAATATTTTAAATTAAAGAGAAACACATAAAAATGATTTTATAAATCATCACAATTTCCATTATATGATAAATTATATGTACTATATATTGTGAAATAGATAATAAAGCAATATGTAATATATTAGATAAATTTTGTCTTACATTAAATTATGTTCTCTATAGTACAAATCCTTAATATTATCATAATTTATTTTGTAAATAGTGTTTTAAATTCCATAAAATATGTTTCCGAACCTTTAAAAATTATTCTGAAAGTAAAAAGAAAAATAAATTAGTATAGCATGTCAAATTTCTCAGAGAGGAGGCAATTACAAAAGGATGCTTTATTTCTAGATAAAAATATTTAGTGGGAAACAGAAACAAGGAAATCTAAGTAAATCTTCTCAGGCTCAATGAAACAGCTGGTGTCACAGAAATCTTCCTGTTTTTCCTCTTGGGAATCTAGATACTGACCATATATGTTTTTCTAGACTAAAAATAAATATTCACCTTACATTTCAATTGAATGTTAGCCCAGCAAGTCCTGAGAGAAATACAACTGCAGATCTAAAAGAGTCCGTGAAATATATCACCTGTTTCTTTTTCTTTTGCTTCCTTCTGAATTTACTTTTATTAGGGAATGTATTTGTACAAATATTTAGGGATTCATTTATAAATAGAAAAAGTAAAAATGAAATAAATGAGAAAAAGACACATCACATTCAGAATGAAGAAGATGGATGGAAAGAGATGTACAAGAACTATGGTAATATTTCTTTCTCAGGCTGAATCCTGTGTTGAAGGCTACATGTTATACCATTTTATACCTTTTGCAGATCTAAAATATCTCATAAAATAATAAAAAATTTTCAAACTATTTTGATGAGAAACCAAAAGTCTATCAAACAATCATTTGTTCTGGCCAAGATGTATTATGTTATTGCTGTGGTCAAGGCTCTGCAATAGACATTTCTTTTCTGTGAGAAATACAAAATTTGAAATTGAACATTACGAAAACAATGGAGTCAAGTGCCTGAATAATTCTACATAATGCATTCAATGTGCCTGGAAAGCAGTGTAAACACAGAGCTGTGGATATTCAATGAGAAGTGGTCCTTCCAGGGAGAAAAGTCTACATGGAGTAGTAATCAATTCTCCTGGGATTTAGAGACAAGGACATTTTCCATGAAAAAATTTGAGTGTGGGAATGATTCCAAAAGAGGCTTAAGAGAGCACTTACTTTTACTAGGGAGTGAATTTGTAAGAACATTTGTAATGGGATATTGAAGAGCATGACTGCAGCTCAGAAAACCTATAGAAAGCATCCTGTGATAGTGTAAAAAGCAGGGTATTTGGCATGAGATGACCTGAGTCTCCCTCCTGGTCATGCCACTTACTAGAGGTGTGACATTTGGCAAGTTACTTAACCTTTCCAAAGCACATATGACAATTGGGAATAACAAAACATTTAGTCTCATTTATTAAAGAATAATAAATCAAATAATATATGTACTCTGACATTATAGGACTCTAGGTAAATGTTAGTTTTTACCTTTAAACTGTAGAAAAGAAGGTTGGGGAAAGATCTGGTCCATTTGGTGAACAGTCATGTGGAGACTGACTTTATAAAATTTCATGAATGAAAGTGGAAGGAAAAGTTACAAATGAATGAAAGGCATTAAACCTAATTAATAGGCTAATAAATGGTGCTATGTATTGACATGGAAAAAGTAGGAGGGTTAAGTAGGGGGCAGCAAACTGGACAAAACAAGGCAGACAGAATTAATACCAAAGATGAGGGATTCATGAAAAGTCATTTAATTTGGTGATTTATGTGAGGTGCTTTCAGTTCAATAAGGTCTGTAGAATTCAGATTGCAAGATTTTACAATGCAAGCAGTTGACAGAGGAAGAACATTTTGGTCACTATCGCAGAAACCTTGATGGTAAAATTAAGGTGGCAATGTTAATTGAGGAGGGAAGACACACATTAGCAAGGTATCAAATAATCCAGAGTTTCCGAGATTCTCTTATTCTAGCAACATGGAACATAAAATAGAAAATTCTCTGGGCCGGGCTCGGTGGCTCAGCCTGTAATCCTGTGCCTTGGGAGGCCAAGGTGAGTGAATTGCCTGAACCCATGGGTTCGAGACCTGCCTGGGCAATTTGGCAAGACCTCATCTCCACAATAAATCAAAAATTAGCCAGGCATGGTAGCATGTGCCTGTAGTTCCAGCTACTTGGAAGGCTGAGGCAGAAGGATCGCCGGAGCCCAGCAGGTCGAGGTTGTGGTGGCCGGGAGCAGCCACTGCACTCCAGTCTGGGCGACTGAGTGAGACTCCAACTCAAAAAACAAAAAAGGAAAATTCTCTAGTAAGAAGGAAGATGTTGGTTTGGTGATCAAAGGTTGATTTGAAGGAACCCTGTTAGTAATTATACAAGTCATCTATTACCAGGCTTCTTGAATCTTTATACCTGCATGCTCTTCACAGGAGCACTCATTAGATCATCTTGAACAAATTCTAAACAAGTGACATTAATGCAGTATCGTAGTAGATACACTATTGTCTTCTGCCTCATGTTTGTTCAGGCTGTGTCAGCATTTATTCCAAAGTGCAAAAGGCCCCTCTTGTCCTGAGAAGAGAAAACAGCATCACAAGAGATGTGATCCAAGCAAAACAAAACAAGGGAAAGCAAACAAACAAACAAACAAAAATCAATCACATTTGAGAGACATTGGACTCAGTTACTTTTGCTTTTTGTGCCCAGGTGAAATTTTTAAGATGATATCACATGATTAAGATTTCCCTTATAGAACACCTGACAAAGATGAACAAGTCTCGGTTTACAGAAAATGTAGGTAGTAGTGACCAGTTGGCAGATCCAGCTCAGAAGCCACATCTTCTGCAAAATCCAATCCTAATTAATAATTACCTTCTCTGTTCTCCAATCACATTTAATGCACTCAAAAATGGGACGTCCACTGCCTTATATACTTTTCTTCTCTTCCAGAAAAAGAACTCTTTATAATAAGGACAATATGTTATATATCACTGTATCCTTAGCTTATATTTTAGGGACACATAAGGAAGACATTCAGGGAAAAGTTGAAAGACCATATTACTGAAACACAATGAAACTGAATGTAAAATTAACTATATTTATGAGGACTTAAGAGTTCCAGAGTTTGGAAATGTCCATAATTCACAAAGCATTACAGAGCTCTTTTAAGATCCATTTACTCAGACTTCCGGCAAGATGACTACAGGGCAACCTGATCTATGAAACCCTCTGCAAAGGAGAACGCAGAGGGTCTCTGGCTCTCTCCCTGGGGGCTGTGGACCCCAACATCGCAGCCTGCTCTTCACATGGAGCTCGGCCGATGCCACTGCTGGGGCATCGCAGCGGTCTGGACAGCCACTGCAGCGCAGACACAGCAGCCGCTGGTGCCAACACAGCCTCCATGGTAGCCATAGCACATCGTGCCAACCATGCCTGAGGCGATCCACGACTTCAGTCCTTGAAGCCCCTGCAGGCAAGATCTGCTGAGATCACTGCCACCTCTCCCACAACCATGACGTCCTGCCTGCTGTGGGTCTCATGAGTCTCCTCCCGTGTGCCCTGAGGCAGGCTTCCATCTCCCGCCTCTACCCCGTTCCTGTCTGGCCCCACCCCAGCTGGGGTGAGCAGCTAAGATAGCACCACCTGCTGGCGATTCAAGGTAACAACACCAAAATGAGAGAAACAAGCTTGAAAAACGGGCCAGAGTGGTGAATGGAGGGTGATCTGGACTGTCCTTCACAGAGGCCAGGGGCAACTGACCCTAACTGCGAACTAATTTACCAGCTTAAAAAGAAAGCTAGAAATCAGAGATGAAAAGACATTGAACTTAAATAAATAGTTTCAGAGTATGCTTGATTGGTTCTGTTAGTTTAATGACTTAATTATATTCCTACTGTATTGTTCCTTTTTTTCTTCTTTTTTTCCTCTTCCTTTTCTTTTCTTTTCTCCTCTCTGTAAAGCATATCTTTGTATAGAGGAACAGCACACCAATAAGGGGGTTAGTTAGCTTGTATGTTAGCATCATTGTATGTTTTATTTTTTTTGTATGGGAGTTGGTTAGTCTGTAGCTGTAGTCTATTGTTTTTATCTGTTTCAGTACAGGTCTCTCTCTCCATTTGTTGGTACACTCGTTTGTTTCCCCCCTTACTCCTCTATCTCTCCACCCCCCTCTTCCCCCTCCCCCCCCCCCGTCTGCTCCATTCTCTTCCCTCTGCTCACCACATTTTATTTCAGGGAGTAAGCCTACAGCCCCACTGCACGGACAGATTCCAAGGCAGTGGTAAGTGGGTTTTAGATTAACCATACACCTGTCAGTGAATACCAGGACCTACAGATAGATTTTGAGTCACAGCTCCCCCCTTAAGTAAATCTCAAAACTGCAGAAAGGACCACCCACAACCTACAGTGCAACTCCAGAATTGAGCAAAGTAAGAGGACAAACATAAAGAATAGGAGATTGAACAAAGAGAAGTAAAAGTAATCCCTCTACCCGTGAATAACAGAATTAAAGAAGACAGTGACATGGAGGGAAGGAAAAAGTGGGGAGGGAGAAAAAAAACGCACAAATGAAGAAAAACCAAAAGAAGAATATAGGTCTCACACAGACCCCTGGGAGATCAGACACTGAGAAAACAGATTCTGGAACACAAACAATGAAGAGCCCCCAGAATGACTGGTCAAATGCAATAAACCCGGACATCAAGACATTAATAGAGAGAATTTAAAAAATTGAGGAGAGACAAGAGGAAAATAGGAAGGAGCTGATGTCAGAAATAACAGCAGTAAAGAATACTGTGATGGAAATAAATAACAAAATAATAAGCATGGAAAGCAGAATTAGCCAAGCAGAAGAAAGAATCTCAGAGCTCAAAGACCAAAACACAGAACTAACCCAAACTGTCAAAAGCATAGAAAAGAAGCTCAAAAAGACAGAACAAAACTTTCAAAAGATGAGATCACTTCAAGAGACTGAACCTAAGAGTAATTGGCCTTCCTGGGGCAGAGAGAGAAACAGAGATCACACTGGAACAAACATTTCATGAAATCATTCAAGAAAACTTTCCTCATCTCATCAAGAATGAAAAAATTCAAACACAAGAGATTCAGAGAACCCCTACAAGACAACAAATGAGAAGAGCAACTCCCAGACTTATATCTAAACAAAGTAGGTATAAAAGAAAAAATCCTAAAGGCTGCAAGAGAAAAAGGTCAGACTACATACCAGGGAAGACCAATTAGAATAGCAGCAGATTTACCTACAGAAACCCTTCATGCTAGGAGAGCTTGGAGCCCTATCTTCAAAGTTCTAAAAGATAAACAATTCCAACCAAGAATAACCTTCCCAGCCAAGCTAAGCTTCATCAGCAAGGGAGAATTGAAATCTTTCCCAGATATCCAATCCCTAAGAACCTACACTGCCACAGATCACCTCTATAAGAAACACTTAAGAAAGTATTGAACACAGAAGAAAAGGAAAAAAGAACAACAATGTTCTTCACAAGAGTACAGGCAAAAGATTAAAATCCACATGAACCAGCTCTAAAACCCAAAGAAAGACAACACACAAACAGGAAGAAAAACAACTCTGTAAGAACATTATGATAGGGATCAACTCTCACATTTCAGTAATTAGTTTGATTGTGAATGGACTAAATGCACCACTGAAAAGACATAGAATGGCAAAATGGATAAAATATCACCAGGCAACAATCTATTGCCTTCAAGAGACTCACGTCAATAAAAAGGACACTCAAAGACTCAAAGTAAAAGGATGGGAAACAAATTTTCAGGCAAATGGAACACAAAAGAGAGGAGAAGTTGTGATCTTAATCTCAGACAAAATACCCTTTAAGCTACCAAAAATTAAAAAAGATACAGAAGGCCACTACATAATAATAAAAGGTTCAATCCATCAACAAGAAATATCCATCCTAAACATATATGCACCAAACATAGGAGCACCAACTTTCATAAAGCAGCTCTTAGGTAAACTAAACACAGATATCGACTCCAATACCATCATAGCTGGGGACTTCAATACCCCACTCACAACCCTAGACAAATCATCAGGACAAAAAATCAACAACGAGATCCGAAACCTCAATGTGACTCTTGATCAAATGGACTTAATTAATACCTACAGAACCCTCCATTCAAAGACCACAGAATACACACTCTACTCATTACCACTCTAAACAAAGTAGGTATAAAATGGACTCTAAAATTGACCACATACTTGGCCATAAATCAAGCATAAGCAAATTTAAAAAGACTGAAATTTTACCATGCACCTTCTCGGAAAACAGTGGAATAAAAATAAACATTAACACCAACAAGGTTCCCCCCAAAACCCACAAAGACATGGACACTAAACAGCATGATGCTAAACAACTCCTGGGTCAATGATGAAATCAAAAGAGAGATCAAAAGATACATGGAAACAAATGAAAATGAAGAAACATCTTACCAAAATCTCTGGGACGCCATGAAAACTGTAGTAACAGGGGAATTTATATCCCTACAAACGCAAATGAAGAAAATGGAAGGAGCACAAATTAACAGCCTAAGAATCCACCTAAAAAAGCTGGAAAAGCAAGACCACAAAAACCCTAATTTCAGCAGAAAAATCCAGATCACCAAAATAAAAACCCAAATCCAGGACATAGAAGACAAAAAGATATTACAAAAAAATCAATGAAACTGAAAGTTGGTTCTTTGAAAGGATAAACAAGATTGATGATCCCCTAGCTAGACTGACCAAGAAAAAGAGAGAAAAAGCCCAAATAAACGCAATCAGAAACACAAAAGATGAAGTCACATCTGATCCTGAAGAAATACAAAAGATCATTAGAGACTAATATGTACACATGTATGGAAACAAACTTGAAAACCTTTCGGAAATGGAGGACTCTTTGTCATCACACAACTTGCCTAGGTTGAAACAAGAAGAAATTGAGACCCTAATAGACCAATAACAATCAAGGAAATTGACTATGTGATAAGAACACTACCTACAAAACAAAGCCCTGGACCAGATGGCCTTCCAGCAGAATTCTACAAGACATTTAAGGAGGAGCTTATACCAATCATACTGAAGGTATTCCAAGTGATTGAGAAAGATGGAACTCTCACAAATCATTTTACGAAGTCAACATCACATTGATACCCAACCAAGTAAAGACCCAACAAAGAAAGAGAACTACAGGCCAATATCTTTGATGAACATAGATGCTAAAATTCTCAACAAGATC
>NW_007252323.1:50298-93818 GCF_000164805.1 Carlito syrichta
TCACAGATGTCAAAACAAAAACCACATGATTATATCATTAGATGCAGAAAAAGCTTTTGATAAAATCCAGCACCCCTTCTTGATAAAAACCCTTGAACATCTAGGCATACGGGGAACATACCTCAAAATAGTAAAAGCCATCTACGAGAAACCCACAGCCAGCATACTCCTAAATGGACAAAACTGGAACCATTTCCCCTGAAAACTGGAACAAGACAAGGATGCCCACTCTCATCCCTCCCATTCAATATATTATTGGAATTCCTGGCTAGAGCAATCAGAGAAGAGAAGGCAATCAGGGGTATTCAAATAGGAAAAGAGGAAGTCAAGCTATCTCTCTTTGCAGATGACATGATTGTGTACCTTGAAAACCCAAGAGAATCTGTCAAAAACCTCCTTACACTGATAAAGGCCTTTGGCAAAATCTCAGGATATAAAATAAATGTGCAAAAGCCAATCAAATTTCTTTACACCAATAATAAACAAACAGAAACCCAAATAAATATCACAATTCCATTCACAATAGCCAACCAAAAAATGAAATACCTTGGCATCTTCCTAACCCAAAACGTGAAAGACCTTTACAATGAAAACTACAAAACACTGCTCAAAGAAATCAAAGATGACACAAACAAGTGGAAAAATATCGCATGCTTATTGATTGGAAGAATCAACATTGTGAAGATGTTCATCTTACCCAAGGCAATCTACAGATTTAATGCAATACCCATCAAATTAGCAGCAACATTCTTCTCAGACCTAGAAAAAGCAACACAGGAATTCATATGGAAACACAAACGACCAATAGCCAGAACAATCCTCAGCAAAAAAAAACAAAGCAGGTGGTATCACATTACCAGACTTCAAACTTTACTATAAAGCTACAATAATCAAAACAGCTTGGTATTCGTACATGAATAGGCATATAGATCAATAGAATAGAATTGAGATCCCAGAAGCAAAACCTCTATTTCTCAACCAATTCATCTTTGAAAAAGCCTCCACCACTGGAGAGAGGAGAACCTATTCAGTAAATGGTGCTGGGAAAACTGACTGACCACATGCAGAAGATTGAAACAGGACCCCTATCTATCCCCATACACAAAAATTAACTCCAAATGGATCAGAGACCTAAATGTAAAACATCAAACCATAAGAACCTTACAAAATGAAGGACATATCCTCATGGAAATTGGAACTGGCATCCAGTTCCTGAACAAAACCCGAAACCCACAGGCCATAAGAAATAAGATAGACAAGTGGGACCTCATTAAACTGACAAGCTTCTGCAAAGCCAAAGAAACCATCAAGAGAGCAGGAAGACAGCCTACAGACTGGGAAAAAGTATTTGCCAATTCCAAGTCTGACAAAGCTTAATATCTTGGATCTATAAGGAACTCAAACGTGCTGAAAAGAAAAAAACAAACAACCCCATTATAAAATGGGCAAAAGATGTGAACAGACACTTCTCAAAGGAAGACATCTGAGCAGCCAACAGACACATGAAGAAATGCTCAGCCTCACTAATCATCAGGGAGATGCGAATCAAAACCACACTGAGATACCACCTAACTCCAGTCAGAATAGCAATTATTAATAACTCAAAAAATAACAGTTGCTGGAGAGGGTGTGACGAAAAGGAAACACTTCTACACTGTTGGTGGGAGTGCAAACTAGTGCAACCTCTGTGGATAACAGTATGGCGATTCCTAAAAGTTCTAAATATTGACCTCCCATATGACCCTGCAATCCCCCTACTGGGAATATACCCTGAACTCAAATCACTCTATAAAAAAGTTACCTGCACACATATGTTTATTGCAGCACTGTTCACAATAGCAAGAACCTGGAAGCAACCATGCTGTTCATGAAAAGAGGACTGGATTTTTAAAATGTGGTACATATACATGATGGAATACCATGCAGCCATAAAAAAGAACAAAATCATGAATTTCACAGCAACCTGGATGGAACTAGAGTCTATAATACAGAGTGACCTCTCACAGAAACAAAGATCTGAGTATCACGTGTTCTCACTCATATAATGGACCTTGAACATCCAGTGTAATACTATAAGAAAATGACAGTGGTGGGAAACTATGGGTGGGGAAGGGAGATGGGATTAACGGTAGTAAATATCTGTCTGGGGATGGGGAGACACCGCTTATCAACAAGGGTGCCTGAACGAAGCATATTTGTATACCTAACACTTAACTATACCCCACAATATCATAATAAAAAATATTGATTTAAAAAAAAAGATCCATTTACTAAGGATGTTGGGATTGTATGTTTGTGTGAGTATATATTATATATTTCCCATTTAACCCTCACAACACTGCATCCCAGTGTTTGTCATTCTTTGCTTTGCAGGTAAGGACACTAAGACTTAAAGAACCCAAGTATAAGTGTGCTGAAAGGTGGCCCTTAATTATATCAGGTCCTAATTCCTAGGACCTGTGAGTGTTACTTTATACATGGTAACATCTATGCAGTTGTGAATAAGTTAAGGATGTTAAGATGGGAGGTTATCCTGGATGAACTAGGTGGGTATTACAGGCAATCACATGCTTCCTTATAGGAGATGGGGTAGATTGAGATTTGATCACATATAGTGAGAATGCCACGCGAGGATTGAGCAGAGGGAGATTTGAAGGTACTGGCTTTGAGGTAATGTAGCCACAAGCCAAGGAAAGACAACAGTCACAAGCCACTAGAAGAGGCAAGATGCAGATTCTCCCAGAAAGCCTCCAGAGGGAGTGTGGCCTGCTGAGACCTTGCTTTTGGCAGGGATATTGAATTTGGAGTTCTGACCTCCAGAACCATGGAAGGATAAATTTCTGTCATTTTAAGTGACGCAGCTTACGGTTTTTTGTTACAGCAGCCCTAGGAAATTAATGCACAGTAATTTGCTGCAAGTGCCACAATTACTAGTAGAGTCAGATTTGGATCCCAGACCTTTCTAATGTCAAAGTCTTGGCCCTGTATGAGTAGGGTTTAGTGTTTCCAAGTTCAACAAAGAAGAAGAAGGATAGGAGGGGGTGGATCATTGAAAGAGGAAAGATAACTGGTTGATTTTTCATTCACTCAAGCCCTAACAAGCATCTTCTCACCATATATTTTCCTTAGAAAATAATTTACTAAATAGCCCTTCTTTCTTCTTCTTCTACTTCCCATTTCTTCTTTGGAACATCTTTAAGGAATACTAAGAAGTTAACACATTAACCTAATTCCTCTGTCCATTGATTCTACATTAATCTTCTTAGAAATTAGGGCTTGTGAAGCACCAGAGATGCAAACCACAATCAAAATTATTGCTTTGGTTTGAAGTAATAGAATTGAGTGAAGAGAGAAAGAGATATAGAAAAGCAGTAGAGGTTTTTTACCAAATTGAAAATAAGATTATATTTACTTTATAATGTATTTCCAGTCTCTGCACTGGCTTTTAAAGGTATCAACCATCAGGTGTTCTCTGAGTTTCCAGCACCACAGAAAAACTCCTTTGGTAAATTGCTTTTGCTCTTCCTTGGGTGCACAAAGTCCTTGATTCAAGGCACTCTCATGATCTTTATTTTAAAGGTAACTTTAATGTTTCCTAATGTTTCCCCATTCAGGAAACAGTTTATAATAGGTAGTTTGAAAATACACTTCATCAAGTGAAATTAACTTTTATCCTGTATTTACTAAGAATTTTTGTCTTGTATTTATGAAGAACTGTATCAAATGCTTTTTCTGTAGCTATTTACATTTTAATTGAGATTTTCTTTTTTGATAAATAGAATACTTAAATGTTCTAAAATTAAATGATTCTTTCATGCCTGAATCATACTTAATTTGAAGTTGGCTAATTTTTTTACACAGTATTTAATTTGAGTTGCTCTTTTAGGAATTTTATATCCATATCAAAAAGTAAAGTGAACTGATACTTTTTTTTCCCCAAAACTGCATTCTTTAGCTTTTTATTCAAGGTTACATTTCCAAAGGAGAATGCATAAAGCCTATAACTGTTACTAGAAAACACCTATAAAGCTATCTATGCCTGGTATTTATTTTGAAAGGCTTTACAATTATTTCTATCTCTTTAATACTTATACGTTTTTTAGATTTTTTATTTTTTCTTGCACCAGCTTTGGACAATGTGTGTGTATGTGTGTGTATGTGTGTGTGTGTGTGTGTGTGTGTGTGTGTGTGTGTGTTAAATTTATCTAATTTGCCTGTTTTGATATCTATTGGTTAAAAATTATTGATGATATTATCTTGTTATAGTTTGTGTGTCTACTATATTCATAGCTCTCTCCTATGTTTCATTTATAATATTATATCTTTGTAATTTCTCTCTTCTTGACCAATTTTGTTGGAGTTTGGCTATTGTTAGTTTATAAAAGGATTAAACTTTTGGTTTTATTGATTTACCTACCCAGTTCTTCATTTTCCATTTTGTTGATTTCCTCTGCTACTTCTATTACATACTTTCTTATAGTTTTTTAGAATATATTCGATGTTCTTTGTTCATCTACTTCAGCTCTTAAGCTCTAGATGATATTCCTCACCACCCTACGCCCACCTCCCTGACCTCCTCTGTCGCGACTCTTAGTCCTACTTAGTCTACTTGGCCACACAGGTTTACTTTTGCTCCTAACAGGTACTAGGCATGCCTTAGGGTCTTTTCTCTGTTCATTCTGCCTGCATTGCTTTACCCCTGATCACTTCGAAAATAACTTTCTCATTTTAAAGTCTTTACTTAAGTCATATCTTCTCATTGAGTCTTTCTTCTTCTATCAAATACTACCATTTCTTGCCATAGACTTACTAACTTCTAAAACACTATCTGTTAGACTTGCATGGATCACTTGACCTTCTCAAGTCTTAGGTCTAAGTGGATAAAATTAAAAGATTAGAATAAATATTAGGTTAGAATATATATGAATATTAGAGATATATATGTATGTGAATATGTATGTGTGTGTATACATATATATGTATATATATATGCTCATTTCCAAGTAGAAAAAAAGTCTGTGATTTTGTAATCTGAATTTTACTTTTTAAGCCCCAAATATTTAACGGTGTATGGTTTTCAATTCAGACAAAGCAGAATGCATGAGCAGGATCAGAATTATTAGAGAAGAATAAAAACAAGAATTTATCAAAAAAAAGAATTATGAAGATGAGGCACACCTAGGGGACATTCCAACATGGTGCTGCAGTAGACAAAGAGTGACTTAATATGAATGAGTTCATTCTTGTTTTTCTTTAGCATTATAGTTGTCTGGTGGCCACCTTGAACAATTAGCACACTAATACAGACTTGTTGGCACTTTACATTTGGCAAATGCTAGTCTCTCTCTTTGTCCTACTGATGAGAAATAACCTAAACGTACAACAAGATATTTCTTTAAATTAAGACCCCTGAAGATTACTCCAGGATAGAACCTATTTCCTCAAGGAGCCATGAAAGGAAGTCAAAAAGACTGCAGAATTGCCAGGTGAAGGCTTTAGTTAAATAAAACAAATCTCAAGGCTTGATTCTGTTCACTTTACTCAACTTATCTGATATTTGTTTTCTTCACCTCAAATATGTGTACTAGTCCCTGCCTCATGAAATAGCACATAAGTTCCAGCCTCTGTTACAGGTGCCAAGGATACAGCAGAGTATGATATATAGCATGCTATTCCTCAAGAAGTTTGTTTTACTCAGGGAAAAAGCAAGGGGATTAATTTGCAAGCAGGAAGTAGCGTGATATACTAGGATGTTCTGACTCACACTTAGATGCTTAATGCATTAGAATCAATTGTTTTAATTTTAGTGAGTTGTTTTTGTGATGTCTGTAATTAGACAAGAAAGGGAGTAGGGGAAAATTATTTCTAGCTAATATATTCTAGTGGAAACACTTATAATTCTCAACCTACTTTAAATGCTTAGCAGCATTAAACTAGATATAATAAAAGCAATAAAGGAATTGAAGTGAATTTGGACTTGAAGTTCTCGAGTGAGTCCTGATTTCACAATAAATTATAGCAGGGTGTTCTTGATGACTCTCAAGCAGAAAAGCAATCTAAAAAGGTTTATATGTATCAAGAGTGTCACAATCTTATTGGGACCTATTTGTCACTTTCATACCTAGAGTGGCTGTAAAAGTAGGTGATGAATTTCACTTTATTCTTACCATTTCAGACATCTAGAGGATGCAATTTCAGTAAAACGTGGACTCAGCTGGAGTAGAGTTGTCTTTAATGTTTTCACTGAGTATGCATTTTAAAAAGGCCACTGATCAAATTAAGCTAAGTCCTAAAATTAAAAGCAAGTTTTAAGTAATTGCTTATCTTTCAGAACTGTCTCCCATATTATATATGTGGCAATAAGTCAAGTGGTCATAGATCTAGTCATTAGAAATCTGTCTCAAACATATTCAAAGGGTGACAGGATCATAGTGGAGACAGGACGGGTTGGTTAAAAGGCTTTGAAATTAGAATAAATCATTCTATTAGCAATAGAATAATATACTTTATATATACTTGCACAGGGTAGCATGCTTTGTAATCTAAAGTATATCCTATTTGAAGATAAATTTGTATAGAAACTGACTCCTACAGCCCTTCTTTCATTCTAATAATTATTCACTCATTCAACAAACAAGTGTTACTGACTTGTGTGCCTGCTCCTTGGAAATACAAACCATATGAACACTGTCTTCCAGTATAATAGTATTTAGAGGAGGACAGACCTGAAAATAAATAAGGCAAAGCCTATAAAGACAGGTTTCCAGAGGAAATACCTAACATTGCCTTAGGCAGTTAAGGAAAATCTTTACAGATGAGGATATGTCAGGTGAAATCTTTAAAGAGGAGTAAAAGTAAATGTGGCAGAAAATAAATGGAAAATAATGTTTGTTTCAGACAGATGGAACATATGCAGAAGCCCAAGGATATGGAGGACATTGTGTATTTTAAAACCTCAAGTAATTAGCATTGTCTACCATATTAGGAAGTTCAGTATAAAGACAAAGTGTCACATGATAAGGACTGGGCTAGGGTATTCATGTTGACATCTTTAGTGGTTAAAATCGTGCTGCTTAGCATCTATAGGTTTTTGATACCTAATTGCTACATAGAATTGAAAAAACGCTGGGTAAGGTATATAGGAGATACAGTTTCTGTACCTAGCTGCCACTGAATGTCTAGGTGTCCTTGGGAAATCAGTAAGTAAAAGACAAACAATCCAATAGAAAATGGGCAAAATGCAATTAGATAATTCAGAGAGGGTTGAAAAAAATGGCTAATAATGATATGAAAAGATTCTCTGTCTCACTAAACAGGAAAACTCACATTAAAACCACAGGGGATTTTACTTCACATCCATTCACCAATCAGTAATAAGTGAAACTTATAATCTTATGAAATGCTTGGAAATATATGAACCAAAGGAAAATTTTGTTATTCACTGTTAGTGGAGTGAGTACATCAACATAGAAACTATGTGAAATAATTTATTGTGATCTAGCAACTACATAGCAAATACAAATACAATTCATGCAATGCCACTTCTAGGTAAAATGCTTCATTATTGCAGAATTCTCCTAGGAAATGTATATATAAAAGTTCCCAACACTATGTCCCAACACAACAACAAAAAAATGTAATAAACTAAATATCTATCAATATGAGAATAAATAAAACAAGTGTAGTACATACCTTCATATAATAGAATAACATAAAAAATAAAATTAAACCAAACAAAGCTGCATATGGTACACAGTTGAATATCATAGATTTAATTTTGAAAAAAAAGCTGCAAAAGAATAGATTCAGAATCTATCCTAAGGAAATACGCAGAAATATGATCACAGATTTATGAATAAAGATGTGTATCACTACTGACAAATAAAACCATAAAAATATATGCTTAAAAATAAGAACTTTACTTGTACGATGACTACTTATGTACCTAACCCCGAATTGTACTCCACATCTTTAAAATTAAAAAAAAAGAAAGAAGAGCATTCATTAAATATGCAAAAATTCCAAGTTTAAAATAAGTTATTACACTGAAAAATATGTATGTTGTAATGCTAAAAATAATCAGCATTTAAAACTATATATATAATATGAACCTATCCTTATTTTTCAAGAAATAAAAAAATACTAGAAGGCAAAGAATTGTATCAACATGTTAATAGAGTGATAAAATTATGGAAGATTTTATTTTCTTCCTTACACATTTTCAATCGTTTTCTAAGTTTATACCAAATTATTTATAAAATAAATTTTAAAAAATATTATATTAAAAACAAGAATAGATTTACTATAATGCTATTTACATACATTTTACAAAGTCCCCAACACTACTAAATATCGTTTTGGAACATATGTATGTGTGTATTTATGTTTATATATACACACATTACTGTTAACTTTCCATATCTGTGGATTCCACAATTAGAGAGTTAAACAACTGCAGCCTGAAAATATCTGAAAAAAAGTTGTCTGCACTGAACATGTTCAGGCTTTTTTTTCTTGACATTGTTCCCCAGATAATATACATTGTATTAGTTACTACAAGTAATCTAGAGATGATTTAAAGTATATGGGAGGATGTGTATAGGTTATAAGCAAATACTATGCCGTTTTATATTAGGGACTTAAGCATTCTCAGAGTTTGGCATCCTTGGGAGTTTCCAGAAACCATCACCCATGAATATCAAGGGAAAATGTATATATGTGTATATACACATATGTATGTATCTATGTAGGTATATATGTGTGTGTATACTTAGTTATAAATGCACATATAAAGTAAAGCTATGAATGAGAAAGATAATCGCCAAATTAAGGATGGAATTTTATCAGGACAAAGGTAGAGGAATAAATAAGCTCAGAGAAAGTTACGCAAAGGGCTTTAAGTCTGTTTTTAAGGGAGGAATTGAATATGTTGGCTTATATTATTATCTTAAATGATCTGTAGATATAAATAATTCCATAATAAAATAAATACAAACAGACCATGGGGAATCACTGTACTTGAAACAGAGTGGCAAGAAATGGTACCCTGCCTTGAGATCCACATTAACCCCACTCTGCCTACAGGAGCCTCGAAGTCACAGATTTTACAAACACTTGACTAGACATTTTAAATCTACTTTAACACCCTGTGTCCCCACTGTCTTAAAGTATTTTTTCTAAAGACATATGCTGCAGGTACCTTGGTTATCTTTCCTGTGCTCCCATTATTCTCCAGTCTTCAGATGGCACATTACGTGAGCAGACATCACCATAGCTGTGGAGATATTCTACGTAATAGAATAGAGAGACTGTGGGAGAGACTCCAATGTCCCTAAGGGGGAGTTTAGTTCTAGCTATGAATCGGTCTGTTACTAAACATGTAGATTTCTTATGTATAGAGTGAGGAGATTAGATAAAAATTTTTTCAAATTCAGAACTTCTATTTTTAAAATTAATTTATCTTAAAGATGTAGTGTACATTTCAAATTAGGCAGATAAATGGTCATTATACAGGTAAACTTTGGGTCTTCCTTTGGTCCCCACTTTGCCTGATTTGAGATCAGGTACCCTTACTGATGTTATGTGCTTCTCCCCAGTCCCCACTACTGCCAATTCCTTTTGTATAGTATTATGATAAATGTTCAGGATCTGCTTATGAGTGAGAACATGTAGTACTCACAGAACTTCTATTTCTTCATGCTTTTTTTCTGACAAAATATGTATGTAGTTGTAGCAGGGTACAATGGAAAAGATAAAACAAAGTTTCAGGGCCTTAGTTGGGAGGAATAACCTGGCTATAGTACAGCCTCCCAGCGAGGATGGTCACTAGTCACATCTAATGCTGCATGGCTGCTTTCATGCTCAATTCTGTGAATGCTTTATATGAAAATTGTTAATAATTGCCTCCCTAAAATCAATTGTCTTTAAAGTGTTAAAAATTGTCACATTAAAGCAAAAAACAAAACAAAACAAACAAAAAAACTAGTTCAGAATACATGAGATTGTCCAGAAGTTAAAAAGTCTCAGCTGGGCTCGGTGGCTCAGAGCTGTAATCCTGTGCCTTGGGAGGTTGAAGTGAGTGGATTGCCTGAACCCGTGGGTTTGAGACCCGCCTGGGCAACTTGGTGAGACCTCGTCTCTACAATAAATCAAAAATTAGCTGGGCATGGTGGTGTGCACCTGTAGTTCCAGTTACTTGGAAGGCTGAGGCGGAAGGATCGCCGGAGCCTAGCAGGTCGAGGCTGAGGTGGCCGGGAGCGTGTCATTGCACTCCAGTCTGGGCGACAGAGTGAGACTCGAACGAAAAAAAAGAAAAGTCTCAAGAATCTATCTTTGGAGTTTCTGAACCTTGGTACAGTTGACTCAAATTCTCAGTGTTCTACTCTGAAAAGTAAAGATAAAAATTGCTCGTATTGCAAGAAGATCTGGATATTCAGTAAAATCATATGCTTTAATAAATTTTGAAAGCACATAAAGGATTTTTGTAAAAGTCCTAGCAGATTCCAACTATAAAAAAGCCTGTCTATACAGGGCATGAGCAAGTGGGGTGATATCTGAAACCATTTCAGTTTTTCCATGACTATGGGACAATGTCCTTTATTATTTAACAGAGTGAGGCTGATCTTCAAGGCTACAAATGTAGAGAAGTATCTTCTTTTCTGTAAATAGGAAAAATTAACTAGGTATTCCTGTAGCTACATAGTGCCATCTGGAACCATCCTGACCATGCCCCTCCATGCCACCAGCACCACCACCTGCTGTACTATTGGGGTCATCTTGGACTGTGATGTCATTTTTGGATACTATGCTATTTTGGATTCCTGTACTGCCTATTTCTTTTTCTAAGAACAGTATCTTTCCACAGAATTAATATTACGGCAGTCAACTGAACTTTGATTGGACACCTGACCTAAATTGGGCCAATTAAATGAGTATTTGGAATTAGACCTAAGACTCAGTCTGGTCAGTCTGTTATGGATATTACAAAGTGAGTTGATGAGCCTCAGAAGTTATGTAGTTGGCCATGCACTGCCTGCCATAGATGATGGAGCAAACAGCATGTCTGTTAGGTCAAGGAGACAGAGACAAGAGACAAAGGTGTAGTCATAAGAGTTTTACAGTTTTCTGTCCTTGATCCCAGGCAGCCAATCTGCATTCCTGAGTTCTGACAGATAATACTGTTTCCTTTTAGCAAATTCCCATTTCATAGTCAATTAGCTAGCTGGTTTTTGTTAGTTGCACATAAGAATCTTGACTAGGATTCCCAGGATATATTTTCCCAAATGTCAAAATACAAAATAATAATAGTAGAACACTATTTCTTTTGTGACTTTTCACACAAATTCACATTATTTTATGAGAAAACTGATTCAAATTTCAAACAGTAACTCATATATATTTTTGAAGAATTTTTCTTTGAAATACGAAGACTACGTGTTCTGTTTTTACTATTATTTCTGCTTTCCTTTTAAACAAATACAAATACTTTTAAAATATTTTACTTTATAAATGACATTAGAGATGACCTAATACTTCTATTCCTACTCTGGCAGCCATTCTTGGGCTGAAGTAGACCTTCTCTGTCTCAACTAATATTTGACAAAAGACTAAAATTTTAGTTAAAACTCTTCTAAGAAGAAGAAGCAAGATAAAATTCATTATGATTCTTGAAGATCACTCCACTTTTTTCTTTAGTTTTATGACAATAAAACGCCCAAAATAAGAAATCTTTGCCCTGCAATTTTGTTTTTATTTTTTTAACTGCTAATTTCTTCACAGATTGACCAAAAGTTTCTTTTTTTCAAAAAATTATAAATTGGCAAGCTATATTGTATATATTTATGAATATAAATATATACACAAAGTGATGTTATGATTTATGAATATAATGTCAGATGATTAAATAAGCTAATTAACATATATTGCCTAAAACGATCATTTATGAGGTAAGAACATTTACAATTTACTCACAGCAATTTTGAAATGTACGATTCATTGTTACTATATTCACCACCGTTGTACAAGACATCTCAAAGGACAACAAAAAAAATTATCCTATTTGAGTCTTTGTGCTCACTTTCTATCTCCCCATTTCCTTTACTTCTGCAACCTCTGGTAGCCACTGTTCTATTCTCTGTTTGTTGTCGATTCTACATGCAGTATTTGTTGTTATGGGACTGACTTATTTCACTTAGCATAAATGTCTCCAGTTCCATCCACGTTGTCACAAATGACAAAATTTCTTTCCTTTTAAGACGAATAGTATTCCATTGTGTATCTATGCCACATTTTCTTTATTCCTTTGTCTGTTGATGGACACATGGGCCAACTTCATAAGTTGGCTGCTGTGAATAACCCTGCAATGCATATGTGAGTGCACATATTTCTTCCACATAAAGATTTCATGTCTTTTGGGTAAATATCCAGTGATAGGACTGTTGGATTGTAGAGTAATTCTATGTTTTGTGTTTTTAGAACCCTCCATACAATTTTCCATAATGACTGAACTAATTTACATTTCCACCAACTGATTATGGGGTTTTCCTTTTCTCCACATTCTCACCAACACATAATCTTTGTCTGGTGAAATCAGGGACTTTTTTATTCTCTTAATCATTGTACAGTGAACTGTCTCCTGAATTGCCTCTATTGTGATATATTCTTTAAAAATATGGCTATCAAAATTAGATAATATTTACCTATATCACGAAGCTTTATAAGGATTCAGGACAGTAGAATCAACCCATCAATATGATTAAAACATCAAAAGCTTTGATTTTTCTGAAACAAAGGAAACAACACAGTAAAGTGGCCCAGAGTTTCTAGCAGGATGACTCTCTTTGGTAAGTAATTTCCATTTAGGTAATTTGGCTAAAGGACTGTTCTTTGCATGCTTCCCAGAGTTCTCTGCTATTCATTTGCAAAGGTACTTATTTGAACTCCATGAAGTCTCTCATTCCAGCAACTTTTCTTCCTGGTAGCCAGGAGGTTGGTTGAGTCATGTAACTTCTGACACGAGCTGCCAGGGTTCTACAAGGCCACAAGCTGATTGCAGAGATGTGAACTTATTTGAAATGTTTATAACATTTTATGACTTTAATTCATCCCCTGCTCCTGTGAGGTTACCAAGCTGTTTGTTGGAATATGAGAGTACACATGGGCTTTCCAATGATGAAGTAATTTAATATTTTTGCTAAAAAAATTCTCAAAAAATTTTCCAGTTACACTCTAATAATAAAAAGAACATTCACACAGGGTGCAGAGAATTCTCATCTCCTGCTAACAGTACTTAAGCAAAATACAGCGTTTCTGAAAGAACTTTCAAAAGACTCGGGAATAAAATACTCCCTTGGAATTTGTTTTATGCAGATTAAAAATCAAAACAAAACAAAAAAGTATTGCTTTCACTCAGTGCTTTATCTTTATCTTTAACTTTTGCTTCTAGAGATCTAGAATCACAGACTATCTAAACAGCCATGCCACTTAAAGATCATTCCAGATCAACTCTTCAAAACTTTTATTTCATTGTCAAATTTGTTTTCTAATAGAACTGTATAAAGAAGTAAAAAATACTTTATAATTTTACTACATAATCTCCCTTCTTAATAGTAACAATGAAATTAAATAAAACATGTACATGATTTTAAAAATGCAAACATCACCGGGCTCGGTGGCTCAGCCTGTAATCTTGCGCCTTTGGGAGGCTGAGGTGAGTGAATTGCCTGAGCCCGCGGGTTCAAGACTCACCTGGGCGGCGAGACTTCATCTCTACAATAAATCAAGAAAAAAAAAAAAAAATCAGCCGGGAGTGGTAGCGCATGCCTGTAATTCTGGCTACTCGGAAGGCTGAGGCGGAAGGATCGCCGGAGCCCAGCAGGTGGAGGCTGCCGTGGCCGGGATCAGCCCCTGCACTCCAGTCTGGGCGACAGAGTGAGACTCCAACTCAAAAAAAAAAAAAATGCAAACATCACAGAAAAGTACAAAACAGAAAATGGAAACACCTCATCCATTTCCATTCTTGGTTCCCAAAGGTTGTGGTAATAATTTTTCAAAATATATGTAACTCAAATAATTATGTTGTATACCTTAAATCCATACAATCTTATTTGTCAATTATACCCCCAATGAAATTGGAAAATTTAAATAAATACTATAAAATATAGTTAATACACATCTGAGTATGCTTATAGAGACAAAAAAGTGTATCTCTTTTTAAAAATAAAAGCAAACAGAACTTTTTAAAATTTAATAACATATCTGGGATGTCTTTCCATCAGACAAATTATAAACTGTTGTAATTAGTGTTCCTTAAAAATAGATGGGAAACTGCCAGGGGAGGTAGGGCACAACTCATCAACAAGGGTACTGCAAAAAGAACATTTGTATACCTAAACCTAAATTGTACCCCACATATTTAAAATAAAAAAATTTAAAGACAACATAAGAAAATGCAAACAAACAAACAAAAACAGATGATATTTTAGATTGAATCACCAGTAATATTCTCTCTATTCTTTCACTTTCCTTCCCCTAGAAGTCTCCTGTCAACTCTTACATGTTTATTTTTCAGAATGGGTTTTGGTACAATTTTGTTCTATCTGTACTTATCCAAACACAAAATATGTATATGAGAGAGTGCAATTTCTATTGAGATAACCATATGATGTTTTTCTTCATTTTACTAATGTGGTGATCTACATTTATTGATTTTTAAATGTCAAACTGATCTTTGCACGGTTCCCTGAAATAAATCAAGTTGATCATGATTGATCATGATATATAATCCTTTGTATATAGTGTTGAATTTGATTTATTGCAATGCTGTTTAGGGTTATTGTTTTATGTTCATAAGAAATATTAGTCTGCAATTTTTCTTATAATGTCTTTTTTCAGATTTTACAACCAAAGGTCATACAAATCTCAAAAATGAACAGGCCTGCCTTATAGCTTATTCGATTTTCTGGAAGAGTTTGTATAGCATTTATGTTATTTCTTTTAAGTATTTGGGGAAAATGGCCAATAAAGTAATCTGTTTCAAAAATTGTCTTTGTTAAAAAAAAAGTGTTCATTTCACATTAAATTTCTTTAATAGCATAGGTATAAAGAAATCTAGTACTTTTTCTCATTTCAGTTTTGAGTAGTATTTTTAAAATTGTGTGTCTTCTACATCATAATATTTGCCAGCAAAAAGTTGTAGATAATTATGGAAGATCGCAGTGTGGCCCCAATTTTTCCTCTACCGCTCTATACACATGCTTTTCATGGCTACCTAACTGAGCATATCCAAATCCAGGAGACTCACAGACATATGAAAGAAGATAAAGAGTGATTATTTTAAGCACTAAAATTTTGGGACTTTTTTCCTACAATAGTCCACCAAAAAATAAAACAAAATTTTAAAATTAGCTTGCAAATGTTTGTGATATGGTTAATTTGTGTTTTCTCCTCTTTTCTGATGTCTTGTTAGAGATTTTAAAAATTTATGAATTCTTCAAAAATATTCTTTGGCTTTTGTGTACCTTCTTTCTGTCTTTGATTTTTGTGTATATTTATTATCAACTTCAATCTACTTTGCTATTTATTTATTTAAATTTATTTATTTATTATAAAGATGTGAGGTACAATTCAGGGTTAGGTATACAATCATTGATCATGCAGGTACCCTTGTTGATGAGGTATGCCCCTCCCTCCCCTAACAGTTTCCTATTTATTTATTTTAAAGATGTGGAGGACAAATTCAGGATTAAGTATGCAAATTCATCTACTTCCTATATATTACATTTTCCCTCTTTCTTATTGAAATGTCATTTCTATTCATCCTCTCATAGTAGAATTTTTATTATACACTTGAAGACATTTCCATTTTGTCCCAGGTGTCTCTTATATGCTTTTTTCTTATGCATTAATATGTGTCCTTTTTAAAGACATGTCTTCTAGTTCACTAGTTTTTTGCCCAACTCTTCATGATTCTTTATTATAACCATCTAATACATTCTTAGCTGTAGTCTTGTTTTCATCAGTTCTCAAATTTTTTACTTGAAAATGTTTCTGAGTCCCTCCTCCAATTCCTCATCTTTTCTCCATTTTCTTGATATGTCAACCCAAATTATTTTAAGTATCATATATGAAAACTTCAATATCTGAATCATTTATGGATCAGTTTTTATTTACTCCTGTTTTCTTTGTCTTCAGTTTGCTGTCCTGTATTTTAGCATAGTTCATAATTTTTCAGATGGGGACATAATGGTTAAAAACTATAGTAAAACTTTCAAAAATGCTTAGTCTTCTGTTGAAGGATAAATGACGGTCTAGTGAATCAACTTGATCCTATTTTTAGGCTTGGGTAGGCTAAAACTATTTCCGTTTTTACCTCTTTTTAGAGTATGGTCCTTCTGAGGGATCAAGAGAAAACTTAAGTTTTTTACTAAGCCCATTGCTGTAGATAAAATATATGTTTTATCTATATATAATCATATTCTAATCTGTAGGACCTGTAAATATGTTAGGTTACATTGCAAAGGACAATTAAGTTTGCAGATGAAATTAAGTTTGCTAATCAGTCAACCTCAAGACTAAAGGATTATTCTAAATTATCTGGGTGGGCTCAGTGAAATCACAGAAGATTTTAGTGGAAGAGAGAGAAACAGAGAATCAGATGCACAGATGGAAGCATGAGAAAGATTTGACGCGTCATTGATGATTATGAAAAACACACACAGCTTTTAGAAACTGGAAAATCCAGAAAGCTCAATTCTCCCCTAGAATCTCCAGGAAGGAATGCTGCCCTTCTGACCACCCAATTTCAGTTTAATGAAACCTATTTCAGACTTCTGACATCCAGAACTTTAAAATAATTAATTTGTATTGTTTTAAGTCTCTTCCTTTGTGGCAATTTTTCACAGTAGCAGTAGGAAATTAATATTCATTGATGCCGACTGAATTGCCTTCCCACTCAGGTTCATGTTGAAATCTTAACCAATGTGATGGCATTTGAAGATGACGCCTTTGAGAAGTAATTACATTTAGATAAGGTCATGAAAGCAAGGACTTCATATGGGATTAGTGTCTTTGTAAGAAGAGACACCAGAGAGCTTGCTCTTTCTCTCTCTCTCTCTCTCTCTCTCTCTCTCTCTCTCTCTCTCTCTCTCTCTCTCTCTTCTCTCTCTGCCTTGTGGGAACACAAACAGAAGATGGATATTTGCAAGTCAGGAAGATAATTCACCAAAATCTGACTTGCTCCACCTTGATCTTAGACTTTCAGCCTCCATAACTGTGAGAAAATTAATTTATGTTTTTAAAGCCACCTAGGGTATGGTATCTTATGTGGCAACCCAAGCAGACTAAGATACCATCATGCTAAATGATTTCATTCAAAAAGATTCAAATTGTCAAACCTTCAGAAGAAGAGAAAGAAAAATGTCCTTTGTCCCTGCATATGGTTGGGTCTTTTGGAAACATTGAGGATGTTCTAGTGATTCCAGAGAAGATAGCAATAGAGAACTATAATGTATAACTTTTCCACATTTTTCTAATATCTGTGTTTCATTCATTCAACAAAGACTTGTTAAATGGTTTTCATTCTGTGCTACTTACTATTCTAGATACTAGGGATAAAATAGTGAATGAAAAAATAAGTTCAATGCTAAGAAATCTAACAATATGGAAATGCTGTGTGTGATAAAGAATATAAAAAATATATTGCAAACAAAAGGATCCTCAGAGAAAGCCTGTTTGCAGTCTCTGGCTACTTCACTAATGTAGATTTTTCTCTGCAGATGTACACTTCTTTTTAAAAGGACAGCTTTTTGGAGCTAATCTTGTGTCTACATTTACTCTGAATAGTCATCTAAAAATATGTTAAATAAATCACTTTGGGTGGCATATTTTGATTTCTCATGCATACTTAGACCCTTGTTTTCTGGAAAAATGTAATATATTCCCACCTTTCCCATAAAATGTCAAGATTCATGACAAACCAATCAGAGATCCCAATCTCCTATAATAATAGTCCAGTTTATCACATATTTCATTTTGAAATGTGATTTTTTTATTATATGTTTGCCAAGAAAATAGAAACATAAAATGATTAGTGCAAATGCAAACTTCACATTGTCTAGGAGCCCAAATTCATTTATAATGAATCTTATGGATGTGGAAGAAAAGCAATTTCACATGATTTGAAATCAGAAAAGGGTTAATTGTCCTGATTTTAATGTGAGGATTAAAATCTTTGCCATCTCTACTCACACAGCTCTTTAACATTTATTTAACTTAGGTAAAGCTATTCACAGTTACCACTGAACCATTTTTGTTTGTTTTTCTGGTAAAAATGAAAAAACTGAATTTTACTAAACTTATTTCAAAATTATAATTAAAAATCTTATTTCAGATGTTATTTTGGACATTTTTTTCACAGTAATTTGTGAAGGTCCAATCAATATACTTGGGATGTCTGTCACCTTAAGTATTTTTTTTTTCTGTATGCTAGAACCATTCTCATTCTTCTCCTCTAATTATTTGAAAATAAGCACTAGATTACTGTAAACTATAATCACCTTACTGATCTATCATACTGAGTGTCTGTACCCATTAATCAATTTCTGTTTACCCTCTATTCCCCCATCCTTCTATGCCTCTGATAATCACCAATCTACCTTGTATCTTTGTGAAATTCGTTTTATTAACTGCCACATATGAGTGAGAATATCTAATATTTTTCTTTTGTTACTTGGCTTATTTCACTTAGCATAATAATCTCCAGTTCTATCCATGTTGCTGCAAATTAGGATTTCAATTTTTGTGGTTGAATAACATGTGTACGAATAGCATATGTTCCTTATCCATTAATCTGTTGGTGGGCATTCAGGTTATTTTCGTTACTTTGGCTATTGTAGATATTGCTACAATAAACGTGAGACTGCAGATGTCTTTTCAATATATTAATTTCCAATTTGGGGGGGACAGATACCTAGTATTGAAATTGCTAGATCATATGATAACTCTATATTTAGTTCTTTTTCAAACCTCTATACTATTCTCCATACTGGCTATACTAATTTACATTCCCCCAACTATGTATGAGGGTTCCCCTTTTCTGGCATTCTTGCCAGCATGTGTTATTCTTTATCTTTTTGGTAAAGGTCATAACTGCTATGAGATAATATCTTATTGTAGTATTGATTTACATTTATCTGATTATTAGTGATATTGAGAATTTTAAATACCTACTGGTTATTTGTATGTCTTCTTTTCAGAATTGCCCATTTTAGTCAAATTATTATTTTTATTTTCTATTGAACAGCTTGAGCACCTTATATATTCTGCTTATTAATACCTTATCTGATAGACAGTTAACAAATATTTTCTCCTATTCTATAGATTGTTTCTTCACATTGTATATTGTTTTCTTTGCTGTGCAGAAGCTTTTTTCCTTGATATAATCCTGTTTGTCAATTTTTGCTTTGGTTGCCTGTGCTTTTGAGACCTTATACACACAAAAATTTGCCCAAACCAGTGCCCACGATCATTTTTCCAATGTTTTCTTCTAGTAATTTCATAGTTACAGGTCTCAGATTTAAGTCTTTGATTTTACTTTTATGTATGTATGGTGAGAGATAGCAGTCTAGTTTTATTCTTCTGAATATAGTTACTCCATTTTCCCAACACTATTTATTGAAGAGACTGTCCTTTCCTTACTGTATGTTCTTGGTGCTTTGCTAAAGATAAGTTGGCTATAAATGCATTAATTTATCTCAGAATTCTCTATTCTGCTCCATTGGACTATGTATCTGTTTCTTTATGCCGGTGCCAGGCTCATTTGGTTAATATAGATTTATAGTAAATTTTGAAGTCAGACAGTATGATTTATCCAGCTACATTCTTTTTACTGATTGCCTTCACTATTTAGGGTCTTTAATGGTTTCATATGAATTTAGAATTTTCTTCTATTTCTGTGAAGAATGCCATTGGTATTTTTAGAAGGATTGCACTGAATCTGTAACTTGCTTTGGGTAGTGTTGTCATTTTAACCACATTGATTTTTCTAATTCATGAGCATGAAATATATTTCCTTTTTTGTGTTCTCTTCAATTTCTGGCATCAATGTATTATATATTTTTGGTATAGAACTTTCACTTTCACTTGTTTAAATTTATTCTTATATACTTGATATTCTTTTTAGTTATTGTAAATGGGAATGCTTTCTTGGTTTCTTTTTCAGCTTGCTCATTGTTGGTTTATATAAATGATGCTGATTTTTGTACTTTAAGTTTGCATCCTGAAAATTTGCTGAATTTTTTAATCAATTTTAACAGTTTTAGAGGGGTCTTTAAGTTAGCAGATCATACCATCTGCTAACAAGATTAACTTGACTTCTTCTTTTTGATCCCCTTTATTTTTCTTTATTTTTTTCTTGTCTAATTGCTCTGGCCAGAAATTCATGATCTATATTGAATAAAAATTGTGAAAAATGGACATTGTTGTCTTTTTTAGATCTTAGGAAAAAAAGTCACCAAGTTTTTCTCATTCATTATGATGTTAGCTGTGGGTTTTATTATATATGACTTTTATTATTTTGAAGCATGTTCTTTCTACAACTAGTTTGATGAGATGTTTTATCATAGAAAGATGCTGAATTTTACTGAATACTTTCCAGCGTCAGTTGAAATATCATATGGTTTTTATTCTTAGTTTTGTTAATAAGATATATAATGTTTATTGTGTATGTTGAACCATTCTTGCATCCCTGAAATAAATTCCACTTAATCACGGTAAATTCCTCTTTATCTGATTATTAGTGATGTTGAGCATTTTTATATACCTATTGGTTATTTGTATGTCTTCTTTTCAGAATTGCCCATTTTAATCAGTTTATTATTATTTTTTATTTTCTATTGAGCAATATGAGCAGCTTACATATTCTGCTTACTAATCCCTTATGTAATAGATAGTTAACAAATATTAAATTTTTTTAAGGTGTTGGGAATTCAATTTGCTATTATTTTGTTGAGTATTTTTGCATCTATGTTCATCAATGATATTTGCTAGTCATTTTCATTTTTCATTGTGTTTGCATGAGTTTGGAAGTATTTTTTTCCTCTTCAACTTTTTTGGAAGAGTTTGAGTGGAATTGGTTAACTCTTTTTTGAATGTTTAGTAGAATTCAGCAGTGAAATAATTTAGTCTTGGGCATTTTAGTTGATGGGATACTTTTTAATATGACTTTGATTTCATTACTCATTACTGTTATATTGAGGTTTCCTATTTCTTCATGGTTTAATCTTGCTAGTTTGTATGTGTCCAGAAATTTATCAGTTTCTTCTATATGTTCCAATTTGTTGGTGTATAGTTGTTCATAATTGTCTTTAATGATTCTTTATATTTTTTTATCTCAAGTTGTTATGTCTTTTTCATTTCTGATGTTATTTATTTGGGTCTTCTGTCTTTTTTTCTTAGTCTATCTAAAGCTTTGTCAATTTTATATTTTCAAAAAACAAACTTCTTGTTTATCAGTAGGTTTTGTATCTTCAATTTTTGGTTTTTTTCATATGTTAGTGTTTTGTTTTGTTTGTTCATTTGTTTCTTTTATGTTAAAGAACTCCTTAAGCATTAGCATTTCCTATAAGATAGGTCTAGTGAATTTTTCAACTTTTGTTTGTCTAGAAAAGATTTCATGTCTCCTTCATATATGAAAGATAACTTGCTAGATACAATATTCTTGAATTGCAGGGGGGTTTTTTTGTTTTGTTTTGTTTTGTTTATTTCAGCACTTTGAAAATGTTGTTCTACTCCCTCTAGTTTATATAGTGTCTGCTGAGAAGTCTGTTTCCAGACAAATTGGAGCTCCTTTATACTTTATTTATTTTCTCTTGCTGCTTTTAGGATTTTCTCTTTGCTCCTGACCTTTTAAGAGTTTGATTATTATATGCCATGGAATAGGATTTGGGTCAAATCCAGTTGGTATTCTCTGATCTTCCTATATATAGATATTTATAAATATCTTAAGTTTAGGATAATTTTCTATTAAAAAAAAAAAAGCTCTCTACCCCTTGCTCTCCTCAACTCCCTCTTGAACACTAATAATAATTAGATTGGATATTTTGAGGTAACTTTCTATATTTTGTAGACAATTTTAATTTCTTCTTATTCTTTTTTTTCTTTTTTTATTGATTATTTTTCAATATGTTGTCTTAGAGCTTTTTGATTCTTTTCTCTACTTTACCATTCTGCTGTTAAGAGACTCTAATATGGCTGGGCTCAGTGGCTCAGCCTGTAATCCCACGCCTTTGGGAGGCTGAGGTGAGTGGATTGCCTGAGCCTGCGGGTTCGAGACCCACCTGGGCAGTGAGACCTCATCTCTACAATAAATCAAAAAATCAGCCAGGCGTGGTAATGCACGCCTGTAATTCCAGCTACTTGGAAGGCTGAGGCAGAAGGATCGCTGGAGCCCAGCAGGTCGAGGCTGCGGTGACCGGGAGCAGCCACTGCACTCCAGTCTGGGCAACAGAGTGAGAATCCAACTCAAAAAAAAAAAAGAGACTCTAATATACTTTTCAGTTCAGCAAATATATTTTTCAGTTCTTAGATTTCTGTTTGATTTTTAAAATTATTTCAATCTCTTTTTTAATAGCTGTGATAAGTTTCTGAATTGCTTCTCTGTGTTATCTTGAAAATCACTGAGTTTCCATAAAACTGCTATTTTGAATTCATGCTCAGAGAGTTCACATATTTCCATCTCCTGAGGATCAGTTACTGATTCTTTGCTTTGCCAATTTGAAGATTTCACCCTTCCCTGCTTGCCACTGTTTCTTGTGGATGTACATCTATGTCTTTTCATGGAAGGATTAATTATTTATTCCAGTCTTTTATGTCTGGCTTGTTGGGTTTTATTGGATATATTTGCTTAGAATTTTTTTATTGCTAGGTCACTGCCTCCTTTTTAGGTCTAAGTGGTGCATTAAGTTCAGGTTCACTTTAGTTTTACTAAGCAATTTGAGCCCTGCTCCTCAAGAATGAAGGAGGTCTCAAAGTGAATGTTCCAGTAGCATGGGAAGTCTGGATAGATGTTGGTCCCCTGGGGACCTGTGGAACAAATTTCCTACAGTGTGGTGCTACTGACCAGCCATTCTGATTAAGCATCTTCTTTGACTGAGTTACCAAACAGGATTTCCAGGGCTAGGGATGGTAAGTCTGCCTCCCTTCTTGATCTTTGCCTCCCCTCAAAGATATCTCTTCCTTTAGGAACTTGCATGTTTCCTGTGGGTTAAGGCAGAGACAGTTTCCCTACCAGGAAATTCAAGGTGGTGGTAAAACTGATTGTCAACACTGAACTCACTTTTTCAGGGTAGAAACAGTTTAGTTGGAGAAAAATTTTCCATGCACTTGGTACCAGGCACAATGTGGGGAGAGGTGTCATATATGTGGAAGTCCTACTCAAGATTTATGTCTGCTCAAAGGTTTTTCACTTCTCTTTGGCCCCAGGAATTGTCTCACCTTTATATTTTGCTTCTGGGATATATCTGGTGGTGTTCTCAGAACTGTGTTTTTGTTTCAGGTCTTCTGTGTGTTTGGGGTAAAGTGAAGTCAGCTTCCTTTGACACTGTCATTTTTAGAATCAGAAGTCTGAACACTTCCTTTCTTGAAAGCAACCTATAAACAGAGTTCTCAATGTTTTAAACACTCCCTGGTTTCTGGTTGGAATCCAGGATTTATTCTGCAAATTTGTCTTCATGAAAAAGGGATGGTCCTGCAATTTCATCTTTTTAAGAATATTTGCTTGATTATTGTATAGATTGATATATTTACTATGTACTTCTTAAATAAATTTTACTCACATTGATTTTCTGTATAACTCTGGAATAAATTACAGATTGGAGATGTGAGAAATCATTGCTCTATTGGTTACATAATTTGAGAATTCCACCCCTCCTAATCCTTTTTTGTATTATTTCATTTTATTATTATTTTTTATTTATTATAAAGATGTGGGATACAATTCAGGGTTAGGTATACAAACGTTGATTATGCAGGTACCCTTGTTGCTGAGGTATGACCCTCCCTTCCCTAGCAGTTTCCCTCAACTGCCAATACCACCCCCTCCTTCCCTGACAGTTTTCCACTAATGCCAATTCCTTTCTTATAGTATTAGAATAATTGTTCAAGATCCGCTTATGAGTGAGAACATATGGTACTCTGATCTTTGTTTCTGTGATAGATCACTGAGTATGATCAACTCTAAATCCACCCAAGTTGCTGCAAAGTCCAGATGTTTGGTGTTTTTTATGGCTGCATAATATTCCATTGTGTATATGTACCACATTTTTTTTTAATCTAGTCCAGGTTCCATGGGCAGCATGGTTGGTTCCATGTTTTTGCTAATATGAATAGAGCTGCAACAAACATATGTGTGCAGGTATCTTTTTTGTAGAATGATCTGAGTTCCTCCTGGTATATTTCCAATAGGGGAATTGCTGGGTCATATGGAAGGTAAATTTCTAATTCTTTCAGAAATTGCTGCTCTGTGTTCCAAAGAGGTTGCACCAGTTTGCATTCCCACCAGCAGCGTAGAAGCATTCCTTTTTCTCTACATCTTCGCCAGCATCTGTTGTTTGTTTTATTAATGGTGGCCATATTTACTGGGGTTAGGTGATATCTCAATGCAGTTTTAATTTGCATTTCTTTCATGATAAGTGAGGCTGAACACTTTTTCATTGTTTGTTGGCTGCCTGTATATCTTCTTTTGAGAAGTATCTGTTTATGTCTTTTGCCTATTTTTTAATAGCGCTGTTTGTTTTTTCCTTTCGGCATGTTTGAGTTCCTTGTAGATCTTAGATGTTAGCTCTTTGACAGATGTACAATTGGCAAATATTTTTTTCCCAGTCTGTAGGCTGTCTCCCTGCTCTCTTAATGGTTTCTTTTGCTTTGCGGAAGCTCGTTAGTTGGATGAGGTTCCACTTGCCTATCTTATTTTTTAAGGTATGGGCATTTAGGGTTTTGAATAGGAATTGGTTGCCAGTTCCAATTTCCATAAGTGTGTCTCCTTTGTTTTCTAAGATTCTTATAATTTGAGATTTTATGTTTAGGTCTTTGATCCATTTAGAGTTAATTTTTGTGTGTGGTGATAGGTAGGGGCCCTGTTTCAATCTTCTGCTTGTGATCAGCCAGTTTTCCTAGCACCATCTACTGAATAGGTTCTCCTCTCCCCAGTGATTGTTGGAGGCTTTGCCAAAGATGAGTTGGTTGAGAGATTGAGGCTTTGCATCCAGAATCTCAATCCTGTTCCATTGTTCTATATACCCATTCTTGTAGCAGGCTGTTTTGATTACTGTAGCCTTGTAGTATAGTTTGAAGTCTGGAAGTGTGATACCTCCTGCTTTGTTTCTTTTGCTAAGGATTGTTTTGGCTGTTTGTGGTTGTTTATGTTTCCATATGAGTTTCTGTATTGTCATTTCCAGGTCTGAGAAGAATGATGTTGGTAACTTGATGTGCATTGCGTTGAATCTGTAGATTGCCTTTGGTAGGATGGACATTTTAACAATGTTGATTCTTCCTAACCACGAGCATGGAATATTTTTCCATTTGTTTGTGTCTTCTTGGATTTCTTTGAGCAGTGTTTTGTAGTTCTCATTGTAAAGGTCTTTTACTTCTCTGGTTAGGAAGATGCTGAGTGATTTCATTTTTTTTCCCCCTGTGGCTATTGTGTATGGGATTGTGCTTTTAATTTGGATCTCTGTCTACTTGTTGTTTGTGTACTGGAATGCAACAGTCTTTTGCACATTTAAAAAAATGCTTTTAAAAAATATGATTGTAAACATGTTTTAACACATCTCCTGCTATATTTCATTGGTTGAATGATACACTTCTTAACTAATTTTGAAAGTATTCTAAATTGGTTGTAATTCTAGGTATGTCCATAGGATGTTTCAGTAAGTTTTTATTCTTATTTCACATTCCTATTTTTAATAGGTTTTTTCCTTCTAAAAATTAAGCTTGTTTTTATTACAGTGGCCTTTTGAAGTAATATTTTAAAATAATCTTTCCCATTCTATAAGGCCCTGAGCTAACTAAACTAAAATAATACATTCTAGAATTTAAAGCTAGTCTCTTTCAGAAGCTAGGATGTCCATCTACCATGATAGGTTGTGGGAAGAGGGAACGTCTTTCCATACAAGTGAGAAAGGTAATCACGAGAGGGAAAGTGGAATATTGGTTTCTAATTAAAAGCTTTCAAGCCACTAGTTGTGAGACAGGAATGAGGAAGAGACAGCGTTGTATAGCAACAAAAGAGTAGCAAGACCTAAAATGTTAAAGAAAAGACTTATAGTAATTTTCTAACTAAAGTTTTTTCCTAATATGTTCAAAAATAAAATTTTCTAAAGTGCAATGAACAAAATGTTATTTTTGTGAATATAAATATGAACCACAAAAGAACATAAAAAGGGAGAAATTATATACATAAATAAAGCACTTTGTGTACACGCAACATATTAATATGTCTCTTTGATGAAAGGCATGTTTTGAATATTAAAACATGATATTGATATATATGCATGTATGTTTTTTTACATCTAGTGAAAAACTTAAAAATAGCCCTAGTGAAACATAAATTAATATTAAAGCAAGTTTTATATGCCTTTGTAATAATTTGAACATTGTTTGTACTCTAGAATATTATATATTTTACCATCAAAAGTAAAACAAGCTGTCATTATATCTACTTTGAAACACCAAAGAAGACAGTTAATTTATTATCTATGATATTTGGGTAACATCAGGTCTTTCTCTGCCAGTGAATCTCTTTGATTTAGTAGAAGAGAGTGTAATTGTCCTTGGCATAGACAAGGAAAATACCCTGTGATGTTCTAAAAACATCAGTGCGGCATCCATATTCTCCATGCCATAATTATAAAGGATGTCTTTTATTGTGAGAAATGTCTACTATTGCATATTCTTTGTCTATAAAAATGCCTTAAAGTGGGAGAGGGAATAAAATTATTTTAATGTGATAATAATGTTATGGTCTGAGTAAATGCTCGGCTGCTATCTCTCTAGAGAGGTAAGTTGAGAGGCAGGGAACTGGCAGAAAGAAGTTTATTTCTGACTTTAAATAAGGGAGCAGAACCTGGCTCCTGTCATTTCTGAAACAGGTTTGCTTGCCACTTATATGTCACAGTTCATTTTTATAAATTTAGGGTTGTTGGTACCTATACGTTGACTATGTGATTGACAGATCATCGTATAGAACTTCAGTTACAGTCACCATTTTGTTAACAGTAACATTTATGGCCTGCATTTCCTGGTGCTGGCTCCCAAATGGTAACTCACAGTGTTATCGGTGACACCAAAGTGAAGAGTTGGATAAACTTGGCCTAGAGTAAGGAAGTTAAGAGAGCCTATTACAAACTAAAACAATATTCACTGCAACATACTGTTGATTAGTAGTTATAAGATGCAAAAAGTTATATAAATTATAAGGCTTATGGTTACATGGGTGCTATATTTTCAAATCTATAAAAAGGCGTGAATTGGAATTCATCTCTCTCAGTTGAGTGTATGCAATCTTTAAGTGGTTAAGGGCTCTTTGAAGTGACTTAACGGGGAATAAGAAAGTAAGGGAATTCACTTTCTTTTACGAATTCTTGGGTTTATGTAGGTATGTGCAGGCTCGCTGGAACTCATTATGCCTTTCTTTAAGTGCAGTGACAATATGGACATACAATAGTGGGTTTCCATACTAGTAATAATTAATACTACTACTAATAATTATTATAATATTATAATAATATAAAAAATTGCATAATATAATTAATAATTAAGGCATAATCCCTCATTTTCTATCAAGCCCAAATTTTTACTGTGGTTTAATATTTTAAATTCTATTGTGTGTATGTGAAGCATTTTATAGTTATTGATAGCACATCAGTAAATTTCATTTTTAAGGGAACACACATTATTTCCTGGCACTTCTGAGTAGTTTCAATTGGGAATTAAAATAATAATTGTATTATTAAATATTCAGCAAAATGTAACAATTGAGCATCTTCCATGTAAAAACTATGTCAGAAATAAGAATATAAAAATATGTTGAGATGAATTCTCCAGAGGTAAACATTTTTGGATTTTACCTTTACTATTTCAAAGCCTCTTGGTTCAGTTACTTTATGTATTGATGACTCTGTAAATTCATTTTTTTTAATGTTGTATACAATCATATGTATATTAGTAGCTTGATGTGAGGATTAAATTAACTAATATAGATAAAGAATTGTGTCTGTGTGTGGTGAGTAAACTCTAATATATGTTAGCCATTATTATTAACATTAATGTGCTAAGTATTGATAAGTCAATCATCTGATACATTTAATTGTCACTCTTTCATTTCTTATTTTTGTAACCTTGTTTTGTTGGAAATATAATTGTTAGAGCCATTTATTAAAAAAAAATTTCTAGTTTTCTCACCAAGTCATAATGTTTCAGCTTCTCTAACAATCACAAGTAGAGAGATTTTTCTAAATCATATTGCTGTAATAGCATGAGAAAGTTAATTTTTTTTACTCAGAGAGAGGTATATATGGAGAGGGAACTTATCTTAGGACGTACAGTAAAGAAATGTACATTAAGTATTAGGCAAGACTGTTCTAAATATACTATCTCCTTAGTATTTATAGCCATCCAATATCTTTCTTCCAAAACTCCTCACTTCTATAAAGGTGTAAAGTCGACAAGTTACCAGTAGCCAGTACAATCTAGGTTTTCCACTTCTACCTGGGTTCACGTTTCCCACAGTTGCCAACACACCTTCTAGAATCAAAGAAAGTTTCTGCCACCACACTTTCACCATCATAGGACTTAGGGAAGCCCCTGTTTCCTTCATTATACAAAAATGTGATCCTAAAATTTTACAGTGTATTTCTCATTAAAAAATATTACAAGTGAGGTTTTGGTTATTAAATGTCATATTCTACACTATATTCCAAGCACAACACCAGGTCTATAGTCATTTTAGACTAATATATGAGCCCAATTATTATTTATTACATTATTTCTAAGAAAAGGTAGACTTTTAAAATACAAGTGTTTAAAGACTCTTCTTACACCACATACTTCTAGTCTGTTTTCAATAAAGTATTTTAAGGCTGGGCATGGTGGTTCATGCCTATACTCCCAGCACTTTGGGAGGCTGAAATGGGAGGATTTCTTGAGGCAAAGAATTGAGACCAGCCTGAGCAATATAGTGAGATCTTATCTCTCCCTCGCCTCCCCCCAAAAAAATTCTAATTAACTGGGTGGTTCACACATGTGGTCCCAGCTACTTGGTTGACTGGGGAAGGAGGATGGCTTGAACTAAGGAGGTTGAGGCTATAGTGAGCTGTGAGCCATTGCACTCCAGTCTGGGTGACAGAGTGATGTACTGTCTCAAAAACAAAAAAACAAAACAAAAAAAAACGTTTGCAACGTATAGTGCTTTTTTATGCATGAAGAAATGTTTCTGAGAATCTTACCTTCCCAAGGCCTAATGTTTTACTGCAACTGTTTTTTTCAAGTAAAATTTTTATGTATTTTTCAAATCTCATAACACAGTTGGTTTCAAGGGTGTGAAACTATGCAGTTGCACAAAAGGACCCTCATGCTCAGTCTAATAGTCTTCTGTTATGGTCTTGAAACTCTTAATAATGTTATATTTGAACTTGTGTTTTGTAAGTGAAGTCTGGTGGATAATGGAGCACACAGATGATCAGATGGGATGCACTCAATGTTCATGTCCACAGACTCACTCACATAGAGCATTTGCAATGCTCCCTGAGCACAGAATTCCTTCCAGTGGGCCCAAGTGTGTGGGAGTTCAGTATGACTCAAAGAGAATGCATAGTAAGTGACTATGTCTAGTCCACAGAAGCACTGACCACCCTAAAAGGCCACACTTTGTGTTCAAAGCAGAGTCTAAGCATCTTTTGTTTCCATAAACAAGACAGTAGAATTCTAAGAAACAGAAAGAAGCAAAGAATTTCATCATATCCGTGCTATTTCTATGTACTTGCTAACTGCTTATGTTGATGATAATAAAGAAGAAAAGGGAAAGATGGGGTAACCCACAATTTCTTTTCTTTTCCATCCTTTCTTGCTCATTGGTAAACCAAAGGTAGAGAATGTTGGTAGAATATGAGCATGTCAAGATACGGTATAAAAACAGCTAGTCTGAGCAGCATTTCCACTGTTCTGGAAAGAATGAAATATGTGTATGAGCTGTGAAATAGGGATTGTACAATTTTGATGATTTCACATGGAATCTAAAGCTGGTCTTGCACAATGTAAACTTGAAATTCATGCTTATATTTTCAATTTTTATTTTTTAACTTTGAATGACATTAAACAGCAAATGAAAACACCATGACAAGAAAGAAAACACAGAAGAAAGAAGAGAGCTTTATATGTTAGTGCCTTAATAACACATTTTTTTCTGTGTCTGAAACAAAGGACTCCTGCCTTTTTATTCTGCTCCAGACTCTGCAAGTTATGTAGCCAGCCCTGTATACCAATATGTATGCCAAACACAATTATCTTACTTTCCAGAAAATTAATAATATAAATGTTATAACTACAGCTTCGGTTCCATGTTAACAAAGTAATAAAAAGTCAAGGCAGTAATTTATTTAAAAGGCTGACATTTGGCCATTTTCATTGTATTTACTTGGTCTTTTTTAATCATTGAAGTGTTTTTATTTGATATCTCTCCCTGTACCACACCCTCTATGGCAAAATAGTTTTAAATCACATTACAATAGTTATCAAGGTTTGCTACATCTTATGCTCTTTGTTCTTGTTCTTGAGCAAGGAAGTACTGTGGGATCCTGAGAGTAAATCAGACCACAGAAGGCTGCCTTTATCCCAGAGTCTGTTCACACCTGCTCTCCAGAAAACATTCTCAACAAGCAGGATGCTTAACACCGGGGCAGAAAGCAGACAGCCCACATTTCTGCACCAATGATACATTTGTGTGAATGTGCAATCTATTTGTCCCAGATTCCAAGATCTCATTCAATTCCTGCCTTATTACCATCCTCTGTCTAATTCTTCTGGTCTAAGGGAACTCTCAAGCCAAAGCTCCTTACATTCTAGAATCTGCACATCTGAATGTGCAGATCTTTACTCTCAACCCAGAACTCCACCCCAACCTCTGCCCTGCCTTTCGTCTGATTCTCTCTAAATGTCAAATCTGGCCATTGACTCAACAACTGACCTTTGCTTGAAAACTCTCCTTGTCCTGATGCCTCGATGAGGTCAGTTTTGTCCGAGGGACTCAAATAAAAAGACTAACCCTGTAGGTCAATCCATAATCCAGTGGTGAATTTAGGTATTACTAGTCTCTTAGGTGAACCACAGAAGGAAATAATGTACTAACCCAGGTGAGAGTGAAAATAGAGTACTGTAAATTGGAAGATGGAAGCTACTAAGTAAAACTTTCAGTTATCTGTGCTTTGTGTTATTCAATCACTCAGCAAGTATTTATTTGGTACCTATAATGTCAGAGGTTCTAGGATCATTTATGGGAAGAAAAATTAAAATGTGCTTCCTATCTTTGCAGGACTTACACTTTAACATTCTGAGACATTTAAACTGAAGACACAGGTATAGTGCAGGCATTCATTTTCAAAATGGTTCTATTCAGTACATGAGGAAAAGAGGAAACATTGAAAAATAACCCCACCCCCCAAAAAACCATAGGGCATAAAGATGATTATGTTAATTTCTTCTTAGAGTACCTAGCTTGAAGGAAGAGGTTTGAATACCATGTTTAATCAAGGATTTGCTTCATGATTCCATTCTGAGTAATAGTTGAATAAGATTCAGGAGGGAATAAATAAACTTTTGGTAGCATTTAAGAGGAGTCATGGTAGTATCCTTGATGGGAAAAAAAACAACAAAGACTCATTATAGTCATGAGTTATTATTTTGCCTTCTTAGTAACCAAGTTCCTTTTCTGTGTTTGTGAAATCCCTTATTATGCAAGTTTTTGTGGGATCAGTGTGAACACTTTTAATATCCTTAAAGGAGGCTTTTATGTGCAGAAAAGATTATTCAGAAGACAACCTTTTTAAAAGGAATATGTAATTATTAAAATTCTAGCTCCAAAACCTAGCCCTGCTTAAACTTCAAATTCAAAGTACAAATCTCATTACTCTATAAATCAACAAAGTTTTGGTAATTTTTAAAGGTGGTCTTTGGTAACTATTTGGTCTTATCAATTTGGTTAATTGTGTTCCTTGGAGAAATTTTAATTGAATATTTAAACTTAGTGACTGATTTCCTATGTAAGTGCTATTTTCTGAGTAACTAAAAGCCTCAAATACCATGGTAACTTTTATAATCTAATGAATTAAACATAAATATTATTAAAATAACTTTTCAGATTAATTGTTTTAGAGCCTGGGTTAAAGTTCTGCTACAAGAGAATAGACTTTTTAAGGAATTCAAAGGGTTTGCCTTAGTAGAGGCATTGGGGAAAGGGCAAAGAAAAGCAGTTAGATAAACATTTTATACTGGATTTATAAAATTCTTGTTAGAAAGACATTGCAAGACTGATTAAAGGTCTTGAAGCATTTCACAAGACATAAAGTCAACTAGGATGTTCTTAGAAAATGTCTTTAGGCTAATTGGTATCTAAGAACATTGTTCAAGCATTTTATCATATATGTTAACAATTATCTTCCAAAGGAGGTTCCTGATCACATCACACCCAAAAATACTGGCTCGGCTTCGGATTAAAATGATTCTCTTTCTCAAGATGATTAACTTAAGTTAATATCCAATTTCACAGTAAATTTTGACTTAAAATTTCAACCAAGTAAATTACCCAATTAAACAATTTTAATTTGAATTATTTTATCATAGCAAATTATCTATGATACTGAAAATGCTTAACATGCTAAATCACACAGAATTCTTCTTAACACAAAAATGTTAATTTTATAAATTTGATTTATTTAAATCTTTCCACAAATGATCAGATCATCCTGAGGTTAAAAGATACTTATGCACTAGAGAAGCACTAACGCTAACTTAGGTTATTTACCGATTGACCAGCTGAGATCTCAGCTGAGTTAGAGGTCTATAGCTTTGTACACACAAGATGGTTTTCCCTCAAAACTTGCCAAGTTGTTGTTGTTTTATAGTCTCTGGGTTCAAATATTTAAGAGAAGAATGATCTCCTAGTCCACATAATCAATGTCCTCACTTTTAAAACTTAGAATTACCTAATACTTCCATCTAATTGTGAAGATCTGAAAGCTATGCTAATACTATATTTAGCTTTGCTAAGCGATGTTGCATATCTTTGGCTCTTATACATTTAATAATTTTCTGTCTACTTCCAAAGATATATTGAAGTCATTCCAGTATATCCTTCACATCCTGGAATAATTCAGTTGTACGCTTTTTGAACATGATGAGATATTTTCTTGGTCCAATCTGGTATCATCTGATGCTCAGTGACAGCAGAGATAATGGTGATAGAATTCTCATCTAATGACAGTAGATGTGGTGGTAGCCATGGAGGTTTCTTGTATGCAGTGCTGGTGGCTGGGCATTCATACAAGTGTGCTCCTCATATTCCTGCCAGTAAGCTTCCTTTGGGTCTTGATTATTTTTTCAAATATGGTTCTTCATCTCAATGGTTTCTAATAGCTTTCCAACATAGTACCTTTATGCTTTATTATTTGCAGACAAGAACTCTCATATGCAAAATTCTGCTTAATTAAGACAATTGATAACAGGTGGGTTTAGTGTTTAGTAATACAACAACAATTTGTAGCTAGGTATTTATTTAAATTACATTCTGACTTGAGGGCCATTTTAAAGCATTTTATTAAATAGAAAATCTATTATGTTGCATTGATTAAAAATTAATATGAATGTGTACAAAATCTGGAAGATGTATAGCAAAGTATTTATAATGATTACCTTTGTGTGATGAAATCATAGGTGACTTTTTTCTACTTGTCTGTATTTTTTTCATTTTCTAAGATAAACATTTACTATCTAGGTAATTTTTTAAATTGTATTGTAGAAAATAGTATATATGACTTGAATATATGTATTATTTTTAAATCAAATTCTTATATATGTAAACATTGTTCAGAAACCTGTTGAGGACACTATCCAAATGATAGACACAATATGGAGAAGTTACTTGGCATCTCACAGATAACCATAGAAACTCAAGTGTATTAAACTTGACAAAACATGTCAAAATCTCCTAAGGCTATTTCATAAGACTATGAAATGATAAATTACCTTATTCCATTATTTCAAATGGCCTCAAATTTGCATTGCAATTTTAGATAGTGGTAATATTTTTTCTTAATTATTTATATCTACTTTTAAAAACTCAGAAATAGCATTGTATAATAAAAAATAATATTTATATTATTTTAGACTATATTTTATTATTCATCCAACCTTTGATCTTATGGTCCATCATTATTACCTGGGCTTAGTATTCTCCTTGGACAGAGAATTTGAGAAATGAATTCTACAGAGTATAACAGACTATTTGATTAATACATAAAATATAAGCAATAATGTGTAAAATATATCAGGAAAATAACCATGACAAAAATAGCATTTAAGTATATTAATTCCCTTTTAAGCACTGCTTTCGCTGAATTCCACAAGTTTGGATATGTCAAATATTCATTAGCATTTAGTTCAAAACATCTGGTACTTTCAGTTACTTTTTGATTCATAGATTATATAGAAATGTATAGCTTCATTTTCAGACAGATAAACAAGTGGAAAAGCATGACAGAAAGACCAGATAACACTTTTCTCTGAAACAAATTGTGAATGTAAACAAATTTTAATTCAAACTTTATGAGGATTTAATCTGGCATTCCAAAAAAGTAATTCTTTTGTTTATCTGGAACAATAAACAAAGCAAATAGCTAACAATCCTGTACTTTTCTTTAACTGTCAATTTTACGTTTGTTCTAAAACCAGGCTCTGAGTGTTACTTCCTCAGTGCTACAGCTCTCCAGACCCCTGTTGTCAGCTTGCAGCTCTGTGACTCATTCTGTGACCTAGGGCAGGCCACTTCCTCATTCTTGATCTCTGTTTTCTTGGCTGTAGGAGGAAGAGGGCTGACCCAGAAGATAAAAAATTTCTATATTGCATTGAGCAAACAGTGCAGTGTGTTGGGAATCCCTGGCAAAATGATGTGGAGACTAGGGGAGATTACTCGAGCCCTTGTGTATTACCCTATCCTTAAGAAAGAAGCCTATCCAAATAACTCCTCCATGGGTGTTTTCCCACTTCCATTAGGGACTGTACTTTGGAGAGGCATACTGGGCAAGATGTCTGATCTCAGTAGATCTGATGACTAAGAGGATGTGAGAATCTTTAATGAGACACTTTCCTTGTAGATGCCAGTGCCTGGGAATAAACTCCATCTTGGGTGTGGTCAGTCAATATCTGATTCTTTACATTCTGAGCAGATAACTATTACAGACTGTGAAGCAAGGAATTTGCACATTTGGTATTTTAAGTATTTGTAACATAAAAAAGACTTTAAATAGTTAAAGTAAAAAAAATTAGCTTTATAATTACACTTTAGAACACTAACTATGTAATGGTTAGGCTCACTCTAATTTTTTAATAAAATTTTTACTTTAGAAGACTTTTGGATTTCCAGATATTACAGAATTCCCATATGCTCCACACATAATTTCCTTTATTATTAACTCTTTAATATGGTACATTTGTCACAATAAATGAGTCAATGCTGATAAATTCTTATTAAATCCTTATTCTTTTTCTTTTTTTAGATTTTCTTAATTTTTTTTCCTCTTTGTGCTTCAGGATCTCAGCAGGATATCACATTACACTTAGCCATCATGTCTCCTTCGGGGCCCCAGTTGATTTGGCTTTAAGATGAGGTCCTAAAAATCTTCCTTGCTTAAAAACAGGCAACCTTGAGGTTTCGTACCATCTTAAGAGTTATGATTTTATCTAATGCTGGGACTATGTGTGAGAACAGAAATCTTTAGAAACATCTTCTTGATGATGATAGTGTTTGTGTTATTTTGTATGTCCTTTTGGGCAACAGGTGGGGGATGATGTTCTAACCATGTCTTAAATCTTGAAGAACTGAAAAGGAAGTAATAGGGCTGTTCAAGTCACTCAGAAACAGTAGTCACAAGATGACAAGCATGATTCTTTCTCATGTCTAGCATATTCTACCTTTATTCAATGCTGTAGAAAACTTTTATCACACTTAAAATTAGCTAGTTGGGTAATGAAGTAATGTTGACACAATTGGACACATGAATGCATTTTTTCAAAGTATACATTTTTGTTATCATTGCTGGTTATCTGAAATATTTGGAATGAAAACCATTTCCAGGACTGTTGCTGATATTATACATTCCATAATAACTGTTAAAGAATGTGCTTGCATTGGTATGAAATATGGGGTGCATTTGTACTGTTTCTCCTAAGTGGTTTATAGTTAGAAGTGATTGTATTTCTGCATAAACGTTCAAAGAATTATGGGTCACTGCCAGCATTTACTATAGAAAATAGGCACAGGTCAACAGAATATCAGTGGTGTAACTTTGCAAATCTACTTCCTATTTTCTACAAACATTGGGTTAGAAAAAATGAATGAATGTAGGATATAGCATGTATATCAGGACTGACTTTTTAAGGGATACATTTGCTTTTGAGAAAAATGAGGTATCCTAAGCACTTATAAATATATATACACACACAATTATATTTTATGTATATAAATGGTCATTAACACAAACAATAAATAAAACTATACACATACACTTTTACATATATATGATAATTTACTGAGCACTTAGCTGTGCCCAGCACTATTCTAAATATATGGTTTTTATAATTTCAGCTTCCCAATGATCCTAAGGGGTGGATATCACCATTCTTTCACTAATGTAGAGAAATGAAGTATTTTACTCAACATCTCAGATCAAGAAAATGACAGAATAAAGATCAAAACCCAAATCAAGTTAAATGCAAGCCTAGGCTTTTACCATACAGATGACAATGTTTCTAATGTGGGAGTGCAAACACAGAAATATATGTTCTCTTGAATTTAAACACAAACTTTTCAAGGTTGGCATGGGAACAGATAGGTATTTGGAAATCAGTATCTGGTTCTTTGACCCTTCCTTATAAGTTATTCCACAAAACTGGTATTTCCAAAAAAGAATGGGTCTCAAGGCATCTTGAAGGTTTATTTTTGCCACCTTCTTTTAAAGCATACCAGTGCTTACCCACTATTCCCTATAAAGGTTTCTCATCGCCCTCATAGCTCCTGGCTCTGAGTTGTCAGATATCTCTTTTACTTGTTTACTCTTTCTAACATTGTTGGATAATCTTTCCTAACAGACAATAGGTAAATTTGCCTATTTATAGGAAATCTTTAAAGTATTTGTCCCTTATAATTATTTTGTCTCTGGTTTACTTTTCTTTTTCCTCACTAAAAATAGAAAAGAAAAACAAATAAACAAACCAATGATCTGCGTGTGATTGGTATCTGAGCAAATTTGGTGGCCATTTTCTACCCATAAATGAGAAAACTTGCTCCAGGAATCATATTATTTTACTTCCTGTCTAGTCAGCTTGGCTTGGAATACAGTGATGTAACATTAAGCTGTCAAGATTATGGGGGTTTTTGTTTGTTTGTTTTGTTTAGTTTTTTACTTTTTAGCAACTCATGGTAACCTTTAAAAAAAATTGGTAACCACAGAAAATTAGTAAACCACAAGAACAAACAAGAAGAGAAAAAGAAACAAAGGGTATACAAAACAACCAGAAAACAATTAACAACATGACAGAAACAAAACCTTACATATTAATAATGACCTTGAGTATTAGTAAATTAAATTCTCCACTTAAAATATACAGACTGACTAAATGGATTTTTTTTTTTTTGAGTTGGAGTCTCACTCTTTCACCCAGACTGGAGTGCAGTGGCTGCTCCCGGCCACTGCAGCCTCGACCTGCTGGGCTCCGGCGATCCTTCTGTCTCAGCCTTCTGAGTAGCTGGAATTACAGGTGCTCGCTACCACACCCAGCTAATTTTTTTATTTTATTGTAGAGATGAGGTCTCGCCTGCCCAGGTGGGTCTCGAACCCACGGGCTCAGGCAATCCACTCACCTCAGCCTCCCAAAGGTGTGGGATTACAGGCTGAGCCACCGAGTCTGGCTTTGGATATTTTTAAAAAGCCCATGGTCCAGCTATATGCTTTCTATAAGAAACACACTTTATCTGTAAAGACACATATAGACTGAAAATGATGAAAAAAGATATTTCATACAAGTAGAAATAAAAAGCAAGGAGGAGTGGCTATAGGTATAACAGATACAATAGACTTCATGCTGGGCAAAGTGGCTCAAGCCTGTAATCTCAGCATTTTAGAAGCCAGAGGGGAGAATCGCTTGAGGGTAGTAGTTTGAGACCAGTCTGGGGAAGCACAGTGAGACCTCATCTCTACAAAGTATTAAAAAGTTAGCCAGGCATGGTGGTGCTAGCCTGTAGTCACTCCAACCCAGGCAACAGAGTGAGATCCCCATCTCTAAAACTAAAACAAAGCAAAACAAAACAAAACAAAAAACACAAAGCTCAATATGTCGCAATAAAGGTATCCAGGGAAAGGATATAATATCCTAACTATAAATGCATCCAATGTTGGGGCACCCAGATTCATAAAGCAAATATTCCTAAATAAAGAGAGAAGGACTCCAATACAATAACAGTGCCATACTTCAACACCTCACTCTCAACGTTAAACATGTCATGTAAACAAAATATAAGCAAATAAACATTTGACTTTAACTAGACTTAGGATCAATAGACTTAACAGACATTTACAGGAAATTTTATTTAACAACTTGTACATAACTGACATTTACAGAACATTTTATCTAACACTGCAAAATACACGTTCTTCTCATCAGCACATGGAACATTCTCCAAGGGTAACCATATGTTAGGCAAAAACCAAAAAAACCTCAACAAATTTCTAAAAATCAAAATCATGTCAAATATTTCCTCAGACCACTATGGAGTAGAACTAAAAATCAATACCAAGAGAAACTTTGAAAACTATACAAATACATGGAAATAAAACAACATGCTCCTGAGTAGTTACTGAATCAAAGAAAAAAATTAAGATGGAAATTTAAAAGTTTTGAAACAAATGAAAATGAAAACACAACACAGTAAAGAGTGGGGAACGCATTAAAAGTAGTGTTAAAGGTGAACTTTATTGCAATAAATGCCTACATCACAGAAACAACATTTCAAATAAACAATATAATAATGTGCCTAAAGAAACTAAAAATGGAAGAACAAACTAAACCCAAACTTAGTAGAAGAAAAGAAATAATAAAGACCAAAGCAGAACTAAATTAAATACAGGCTTAAAAAAGACACCAAAAAAATCAACAAAATAAAAAGAAGTTGGTTCTTCAAAAGATAAAATTGATAAACTGATAGCTAGACTAACCAAGAAAGGAAGTGAGAAGACCCAAACAAACAAAATCAGAAATGAAGAACAAGACATTACAACTGATACCACAGAAATACAAATTATTAAAGACTATTATGGACAACTAAATGCTAACAAACTGAAAAACCTAGAGGACATGGATACATTTCTGGAAACATACTACCTACCAAAATTAAATCAGGAAGAAATATTAAAATCACACTGGCCAATTAAGAATAGTGAGATTGAATCAGTAACAATAGGTTTCCCAACAAAGAAAAGCCCAGGATTTACTGTTCAATTCTAGCAAATGTATAGAACAGACCTAACACCAATCTTTCTCAAACTACTTCAAAAAATTGAGGAGGAAGAAATTCTTCCTAACCCACTCCACAAGACCAGCATTTCCCTGAAACTGAAACCAGACCAGGACACAACAAAATAAAAAACTATAGGTCAATAATCCTGATGAACATAAATGCGTAAATCCTCAACAAAATACTAGCAAAGCAAATCTGACAGCACATCAAAAAGATAATACATAATGATCAAATGGTATTTATATCTAGGATGCAAAAATGGTTTAACTTATGGAAATCAACAAACATGATACATCACACTAACAGAATGAAGGGCAAAAATCATATAATCATCTAATAGATGCTGAAAAAAATTGACAAAATTCAATCCCCCTTATGATAAAAATTTTCAATAAACTATATCTTAAAATCATAAAGACTACATGTGACAAAACCATAGCCAATATTATTCTAAATAGGAAAAAGTTAAAATTCTTTCGTCTAAGGACTGAAACAAGACAAAAATGTTCACTTTCAATATTCCTGTTCAACATGTACTGGAAGTTCCAACCAAAGCTATCAGGCAAGAAAAATAACTAAATAGAAGGCATCCAAATTGGGAAATAAGAAGTCAAAATATCTTTATTTGCAGACAACTTCATCTCATAACTGGAAATACCAAAAGACTCCATCAAATTTCTTAGAACTGATATTAAAAATCAGTAAAGTTACAGGGGAAAAAACATCAACATATAGCAATCAGTAGTGTTCTGTACACCAATAATGAAATAGCTAAAAAAGAAATCAAGAAGGCAGGTCCATTTGCAATAGTTACCAAAAAGAAATACCAAGAAATTAATTTAGGTGAAAAAATTCTGCAAAATCAACTACTGATGAGAAAAATTGAAGAGGACACAAACAAATGGAATGACCCTTATGCTCATGGATTGGACAAATTAATCATTAAAATGATCATACTGTTTACAGCAATCTACAGATTCAGTGCAATCCCTATCAAAACACCAACATTTTATTTTTATTTATTTATTTATTTATTTATTTATTTATTTATTTTTGCGTTGTGGGGTACAACATCATTTTTACAGAAATAAAAAAAATTTCTGAAAATTATAAGAACCAAAAAAGAACCCAAATAGCCAAAGCAATCCTGAGCAAAAAGAGTAAAACTGGTCATCACACTATCTAATTTCAAAATATATTAGGCTATAGTAACAAAAATAAGACATAATTGGTATAGAAATAGACACATAGACGAATGAAACAGAACAGAGAACCTGTAAATTAATCCCCATATTTATAGCCAGCTGATCTTTAACAAAGTTGCTAAGAACAGATATTGGCAGAAAGATATCTTCTTCAATAAATGATGTTAGAAAACAGGATAACCGAATGCAGAAGAATAAAACTGGACCCCTATAACTTACCATATACAAAAATCAACTTAGGATAGATTATATACTTAAACATAAGCCCTCAAACTGTAAAACTACTAGAAGAGACTATAGGAAAAACTTTTTATGACATTCGTCTTTGCAAATATTTTAATGTATGAGCTCAAAAGCACAACCAAAAAAAAAAAAAAAAAAGATTAGACTATATTAAACTAAAAAGCTTCTGCATAACAAAATAAACATCAACAGCATGAAGCAACAACCTCTTGAATGGAAGAAAATGTTTGCAAATCACTCATGATGGGGGGTTACTATCGAACTTATAAAGGACTGAAACAATCCAATAGTTTTATAAAAGACAAACAAATAATTCCATTAAAAATAGACAAAGGACATTCCTCCAAAAAAAACATACATGAATAAATGCTCAATGTTACTAATCATCAAGGAAATGCAATCCACATCACAATGAGATCTCTCCAGTTAGATTGGCTACTATTAAAAAGACCAAAAAAATAACAGATGCTGGTGAGGATGCAAAGAAAAAGGAGTTCTTTATACATTGTTGGCAGTAATGTAAAATAGTACAACCACTATTGAAAACACTGTGGAGAGTCCTCATAAAACTAAAAATGGAACTATCATATGATCCAGCAATCTCACTACTCATTATCTGTCCTAAGGAAAAAGAAATCAGTATATTAAAGGAGTGCCTTCACTCACATGTTTACTGAAGCACTGTTCACAATAATCAAGACATGGAATCAACCTAAGTGTCCATCAACAGACAAATGGATAAAGAAATGTGATTATATATATAATAGACTGCAATTTGTCCACAAAAAAGAATACAATCACGTCCTTTGAAGCAACATGGATAGAATTGGAGGTTATTATGTTAAATGAAATAAGTCAGGCAAAGAATGACAAATACCTCATGTTCTCACTCATATGTAGGAGCTAAAAGACTTGATCGTAGGGTCACAGATAGTATAATGATAGATACCCTGGGAAGGGTGGGGCTGGTAGAGGATGAAGAATGGTTGGTTAAGAATACAAACATACGTTAGAAATAAGTTCAAGTCGGGAGACTCCTAAAGATGGCGACGGCATAGGTGGATCCATGAGACTCTCCGGATGTGAGTTCCCAAAAAGACTCTTAATTTTCTTCCTGCAACCCCCTGCCCACTGCCATCCACACTGGTACGAGGCCCAGGGACCTTTGGTCCCACGCAAGGCCAGATATTGCGAACCGGCTGTGGCTGCTCCACTATATGTAACTCTGGCCAGCTGGGGAATCCCAAATCCTGGATCACAGCTCGTTCCCTGGTTACATCATCAGACCAGCATCCAGCACCAAGCTGCCAGTTACCCAGGGAGGCTCTGGGTGCTTGCCCCTCAGAGATTCCATTCCCATTTCAGGCTGAAGTGCCCTGTGAGGGACCCAGAGCCACCACCTGCCCTCTGGAGCTTTGGAGATCTGGAGCCACGGGCCCACCCTGGCTGAGGCACTCAGTGGGCGACCACAAGCTTGTGTAAGGTGCTGATTGGAGGCTTCCAACTCCAGAGGAGGGAACCACCGACCCTCTGCTTCACCCCAGCCTGCTGGTGGCACCCCGGGTCCAGTGCCCAGCTGTGCAGCTGGTCCCACCTAAAGACCCACACAGGCATCCCTAAAAGTGAAAGCAAAACTACAACCTTCGCCATTTTCAAGGCAGATTTGCATCATCCCACACACCTATCAGAGCCTCAACCTCAGTTCCCACAGTGACGTCATTAAACAGAAGACAAAGCCCCTCCCCTACGCTGAACAGAGACAAGTCACAGATCTCCCAGGCAGCAGGTTAGCTACCTGCAACAAAAACAGAGGGGAAAGGCTGGAGATTAGAGCTCAAGGGACTTTAGCCACTAAGAGATGAGAGAAAAATCTACACAAATAAAGAAAAACCAAAAGAAGAATATGGGTCTCTCCCAGACTCCTGGGAGGGCAGACACTGAGAAAAATGACTTCAGAATGCAAACAATGAAGAGCCCCCAGAATGACTGGTCTCAAACTACAAACCTAGATATAAAGACATTAATGGAGAGATTAAAAAGAATTGAGGAGACTCAAGAAGAAACTAGAAAGGAGCTGATATCTGAGATAACAGTTATAAAGAATACTGTGAGCCGAGCTCTGTGGCTCAGCCTGTAATACCGTGCCTTTGGGAGGCTGAGGTGAGTGAATTGCCTGAGCCCGCAGGTTCGAGACCTACCTGGGCAGCAAGACCTCATCTCTACAATAAATCAAAAAAATC
>NW_007252323.1:95528-96653 GCF_000164805.1 Carlito syrichta
AAAGACAATACAAAAAAATCAATGAAACAAAAAGCTGGTTCTTCGAAAGGATATACAAGATCGAGGCTCCCCTAGCTAGACTGACCAAGAAAAAGAAAGAAAAACCCAAATAAGCACAATCAGAAACACAAAAGATGAAGTCACATCTGACTCTGAAGAAATACAAAAGATCATCAGAGACTACTATGTACACTTGTATGGAAACAAACTTGAAAACCTCAAGGAAATGGAGGACTTTCTGTCATCACACAACCTACCTAGGTTGAAACAAGAAGAAACTGAGACCCTAAATAGACCAATAATATGAGGAGCCAGCCCCCCAAAAGAGATTTAGAGGGTCCCTGGAAGGTGGGGCAGCGTCGGCGAATATTCTGGAGAAATAAAGAGAAAGAAAGAGACTGGACTCTGTCTAGTGCAGAAGCCGATTCTGTAGTAGGGATAGATATTTAAAAAGGCAAGATGGAGGCATAGATATAAAGAGGAAGAAAGAGAAAGAAAGGAAGTGGACAACTGTTCAGTGAAATGAGCAGAAGCCATTTATTGGGAACAAATGTGAATCTTTTATCCCAAATTTTCACATATCAAATCACAAGACTTTCACGTGGGCACAAGGCCATGTAGGTGAGGGGCGTCTCCCACCCACCAGGCGTTTCCTTAGGAATGAGGAAGGCCAACCCCAATCAAATCACAAGAGTTTTACATGAACACAGAGCCAGGTGGGTGGAGGGCATCCTCACCCACCAGGCATTTTCCTTAGCATGAGAAAGGACAATCTTAATCAAATCACAAGAGTTTTACATGAACACAAAGCCAGGTGGGTGGGGGGGCGTCCCCGCCCACCAGGCGTTTTCCCCCAAGCATGAGGAAGAACAATCCCAAAATTATCTCACTCTACCTTGTGCTTGGTTTATGTTCCTCAAAAGCAATACAACAGTTTTAATATCATAAAATTCTAATAATCAATAGCTTCTAAAACTTATGCATACCCAACACCTAATAACTGACTTAAATCCTAATACCTTTCTATTCTGTGCTAACTTTACCTGTACTATAAAAAACTCTTAATTATAGATCAGACCAGTTCCTAAAGAATGTGGCCCAGTCCAAAGATCACGCTGGGTCATT
>NW_007252324.1:0-39325 GCF_000164805.1 Carlito syrichta
CATAAAAAAGAACAAAATCATGAATTTCGCAGCAACCTGGATGGAACTAGAGTCAATAATTCTGAGTGATCTCTCACAGAAACAAAGATCTGAGTATCACATATTCTCACTCACATAGTGGACCTTGAACATCCACTGTAATACTATAAAAAAAAAAGACTGACAGTAGTGGGAAACTATGGGGTGGGAGGGGACGGGAGGTGGGATTACCGGTAGTCAATATCTGTCTGGGAACGGGGAGACACCCCTTATCAACAAGGGTGCCTGAGTGAAGCATATTTGTATACCTAACCCTAAACTGTACCCCACAATATCAAAATAAAAACTATTGATAAAAATAAAAGTAAATTAAATTTAAAAAATAAAAAAAAATTGAGAGTAAGAAGTATGAAATGAAACATACTATATGAATATTGTAGTGTTGTGGTGTCATTTTTAGGCACATACACTATGTAACAATATTTTATGGAAATAAATGTGAAAATTAAACACACACACACACAAAAATATACTGTGAGGAATCAAAAGTATTTCACACATATGGATCCTAATTTTTAAAAGCTTGGAGACTAGTGATATAGGAAACCTGAATATTTTGTCTACGGTGGAAACATTGGTAACCAAAAAGCATTTGAAAAACTGTCTTAGTGTGAGGTCTTTGATTTGAAACACACACACACACACACACACACACACACACACACACACACACACAGAGAGAGAGAGAGAGAGAAATGAAGCAAACAAAAATCAGAGTAGATCTCTATAGAAGAAGAGAGGTTTTGTATAAAATATCAAATGTATTGTTCATCATTTTATATCTTTGAAGGAAATGTATCATGTATTAGGGCCATTTCTTTGCACACACTCTCTGACAACCAGATTTTTCATCTGTTAACTTTCCTTTTCTTCTTCTTCTTATTATTATTTGAGTTGGTGTCTCACTTTGTCTCCCAGGCTGGAGTACAGTGGGACGCTCATGGCCACCTCAGCCTTGACCTGCTAGGTTCAGGCAATCCTTCTGCCTCAGTCTTCCAAGTAGCTGAAACCACAGGTGTGCACCACCACGCTCACTAATTTTTTAATTTATCGTAGAGATAAGGTCTTGCCAAGTTGCCCAGGCTGGTCTTGAACCCCTGGGCTCAGACAATCCTCTCGCCTCCACCTCCCAAAGTGCTGGTATTACAAATGTGAGCTACCGTGCCTGTCAGCTTTCCTTTTTTCTCCATATTAGCTTTGGATGGTTCAATGTCATATCCACTTTCTCCTCTAGAACAATTCAAAAAAGACTGTTGGTTGTCACTGCATTAACATGAAAATTTCAAAATAAATTGAGAGATAATTTCTAAATAGGTTGTCCTTCATAGAAATTGAAGTGCTTATAACTTTTAGCAATGCTATTTTTATATATTCTTTGCTTTTGTAATCTAGACCTAATCGATATTGTCTTAATATCTCTCAGTATCCTACAGCATACACCCTCTAATCCCATCCAGTTCTCTGTCTTTACAGAGTTAACTAATACTCTTTAACCATGTATAGGATATGTCCATTGCCTCAAGATATTAGGGTCTGGTGAGAAGTTCACTGTCACAAATAACTAGCATGAAATAATAAAATAATGATAATAAGATAATGATAAATGTCCCAAGAAGCATGCAAATAATATGCTTGTGTTAGAGAATGACAGCTACCCCCACAATATCCATGCTTCTCTTCCTCTTAATACCAAACCCCAGTTTTATTCTGGTCTGCAAAGTTCTCAGCCACCCTTGTAGTTATGTATGACTTGGTTACCAAGTTCATTTGCAGCTGATGTGACCACTTGATGCCACATCTGGCTAATGAAATGAAAGCCAAAGTTGTTGAGTTGAATTTCATGGTAAGGTCTTTATAGAGTCATGTGTCTTTGGTCTTTCTTTTCTTCCTATTTTCTGCTGTCTGATACTTAAACATGATGATTAGAGCTAGCTTAGACTATTGTGGAGGTTCAGGGAGAAGCAATTCTGTCATATAAAGTTGAACCTGCCCCTGAATAAAGTGATACTCCTGGAAATTCAGAGAGCGAGAAAAGGAATACTTCCATGGCGTGTTTTTAGTAGCTTTTGAGCTAAATCTAGAAGATTAAACAAGATTTTATCATGTGGTCAGTGCTACAAAAATCTATGAAGGAGAAGATTTCAAAGAGGAAGTTGTATTCACAGTATATCAAATTTAATGGAAAAGAACATAGCTCCTTTCTAAGCCTCTGCACACACCCACTCAATTAAAAGGCCATGACCCCTCATATATAAATCTCCCTTATCTAAAGACCTAGTTCAAAGCTAGCTTCTTCAGTATGGCCTGCCCACTCACAGTAAACTACCAAGTATACTGAACACCAAAGACCCAGTCATTCGCAAGCAATCCATCATCATTTGTTATTCCAAGGTATAGTTCCTTTGTTTTTTTTAAATGTCTCTTCTCACGGTGCAGTGTAGGCTTTCTGATGTCAGAGAATGTTCTTTAAATTCCTAATGATGTTCATGGTCTTTGCACACCTTATCGTCTTAATCATGAAGGCGTGTCATTTTTATCTCTCTTCAGAATGTCTTTATAGTAGTCTGACATGATTTGCATGCTAAGCATTTGAGCAGAAGAGAGATAAATACATGTATAAATACCAATTCTGTAGTGTCTGATAGCTTACAAAAACTTTCATATCCATTGTTTTACAACTTTGTGAATTAAGTATCATCCACCCACATTTTATTCACTAAAATATAAACCAGGCTTAAGGTCCACTAGGAAAGTAGTACCAACCATGTCAGTTATTATAATAACACGGAAAAGTACTACTAGAGAAGAGAAGGCAAGGTTCCAGGAGGCTTCACTGGCTGAGTACTCAGCAGCTTTCTCTTGGGTTGGCCTAAGAGAGCCAAAGAGGGAGTGATAAGTGAATGGAGTCTTAAAGAATGAATGTATCTGGAAGTCAGGGACAAAAAGCATTGCAGGGAGGACAAACAGTGTGTGTGCGGCAGAGAAACCTGAGGCAGCATGGCCCATTTGAGCAATAACAAATATTTGGTGTAGCTGAAGGACAGGGGGAGTATGCAGGAGATGTAAAGTAAGACTGGAGAGTTAGCCAGAGGCTGGAAAACAAAAGATAATGTAAACTGGCTACAGTATTTCCATTTTATCCCTTAGGCAAAGAAAAGTTGCTAACAGATGTTAAGCAAGGAAGTTCTATGGTCGCATTTACAATTTGGAAAGATAATTCTAAATGCAGTGTCACAAATTATCCAAAAAGATTTAAAAGAACTTCTGAGACACATAGAGCAAAGTAGTGTTAAGTTTCCAACCACAGAGAATCATAATCCTGACGTTGATTTTACAAATTAAAAAAATTTACCGTGGTGTTAGCCGTGTAATTCAATGTAGCAACATAAATAAAATGTTTTAAGATTTCAAAGTGACTGGTTTCCTTACCCTGCAGAAAAGAAAGAAGAGAGATTCTTTGATTCACACAATGCCAGTGCCTGTTAATAAATCACATATCTTTCCTGATTTTCCATCTCTCTCTCTTTTTTTTTTTTTTTTGGTTGGCTTATTTATTTGTCCTTATATTCTTCCCTTTTAACTGAGGGTGAATTGTTTAAAAATTTTACTTACAAGTTGACCAAAAATAAAATTCTTTTCTTTTTCATTTATTTTTTTCTTATTTCTTCCTTAAAAAAATATAAATTAGACTTGTATCAGTTTCCAATGTCATCAGTAATACTTTAGGCAGAAACAACATTAATCAGATATAAAAAGGTATTTTACTTTTTTTAAAATCCAAAAGGACTCAAATGTATTTTATGACCTTCACTCACAAAAACAGCTTAGTGCACCATGAGAATTAATTTAAGACTGGATAAAATGAATTAACTGTCTACATAAGACAGCAAGGCAAGGTAGAGCTTAGGTATTTCTTTGCCAACAACTGTTCCTATACTAACATGCTAATGTACTTTTTGGAAAAATGCCAGAGATGATACTATGGACTTTTGTTTTTTTCTTTCTCTCTGCCCATATGTTTCTAAAATAAATTATACTATGAATATATAGACTACGTCTCTTTTTGCCTTGTGGAAAAAAGAGATGGAACAGTCATATAGAGTGATACTGTCAGTTTTTGAGGAAGCTAAGGATGAATTTCAGTTCTGCTCCTAGCCAATTGTAACCCTTGGCAAGTTGCTTAGCTGCATAGGGTCTGATTTTTTAACAGCAAAATAGGGATAACAGTAACTACTTCACAGGGTTGTGTTAAGGATTAAATAATATATTGTAGATCAAGTGTTTTATAGTGCCTGACATAGAGTAAATGTTCAATACATAGAACAGTCACTGTTATTAATATTTCTATTATTAGAAGTGTGTTACTCTGCCTGCTAAGGTATGAGGCTTTCCTTGCTGGGGAGAAATCTCTGTCAATGTATTATTTCATTTGTCAAAGGCATTTTGGAAGGAGGTACTATGTCATAGTGATTAAGAAATCTGCTATCCTAAAATCTCATTCTTAGTTTTGTGCGGATTTGTAACTTTAAGCTCCAAAGTTAGTTTAAGGTGATCTTACATTATTACTACTCACTGAAGTATAAGCAGATTGTCTCACCAAAAAAGGTGCCTAGACCTTAAGGTACCTAGACCTTAAGCTTTGGGTAATATCCAAAAGTGATTTTTCAAGGGTGATGAGAATCCGATCTAATTAAACATGCATGCAAAAAAAAAACCAAAAACAAAACATATATATATATGAAGGAACCTGGAAGAAAAAAGACAATTTCATGTATTGACATTATCACAAATTACAAAATGGCTGTATTTACTCTAAAGAAATATATAACAACCTCAAAATTATCAGCAGGATATGAAAAGCTAGAAAAATGGATTTTAAAAATAATCAAATTCAATAAAATTAGATAAATATAAAGCAAAATAATTATAAAATCTTAATACAATAATATACAAAATAGCATTCAAAAATTACAAAATATACTCAATGAGCATTTTGGCCAGCAAACCAGATGCAATTATAAAGCAGCAAAAAGCAGTAAACTAGAAGACAGATGAGGATAAGTTATCCAGCATGCTGCAAAAACGTGGAAAACATAGAAGAGAAAGTAAGAGACAAGAGCATATTTTAAAATTCCATAAGGTAATACTAATATATCTAAATTTTTATATACCTAATTATGTGCTCTTTAAAAAATTTATTATTGACAGTACCAAAAGGAGGGGGAAATTCATAATTAGAGTGGAAGATTGTAAATTTTCTTTCTTAGTTGCTGGTAGAACAGAAGGAAATAAGTAAGGCTATAGATGACTGGAAATATAATTAACAAACGAGCTATGGACATTACACTACAATTGCAGAATAATGTTTTTTCAAGCACACATGGAACATTTAGAAAATGTACTATATACTGTGCATAAAGCACATAACAAATGTCTAAAAATTGTATTCACACAGAGTGAAGAAATGTGAAAAAATTCCTATGTTCCTAGAAACATATAAAGTTTTTAGGGTACATAAAAAAAATTTCAGTATTCATATAAAGGTAGTACATAGTTCAAAATGCAATTTTAGGATCTAGATACACTATTCACAGAAAAATATTTACTTTTATTTATCTTTTGCCATTCAAGCTGAAAGGTATGTGATGAATCCTTGAAACAACCAAATATAAATATTTATGTCTTTAAATAGATGTTGAGCACTGCATTGTGTGAGAAATTGACTAGATTCTGGAGACAGAGAGAGGCACCACACAGACCCTGTCCTTGAGAAATTAACAGTCTATTAGAGGAAATGGGCAAATAGAATAATAACAAAAATAATAATTAATTTTGAAAGAGGGGCATTATTGAACCATTGATAATAATGCCAGAGATTGTGGAGGGAAAAACATGCTTGGTCTGCTTCTCAAAGACCTAACTAATCTTGAAAGATTAGTTAAATATGAGAGGTAAAAATAGGAAATGTCCCATACTCATCATGTGAAAATAATGTGTTATGCATATACTATACAATATTCCATTAACTGAAAGGAAATTCTCATTTTATATACAAGAAAACCTAGACGAAGATAATTTAATATGCTACGTAGTGCAAGGTAACATAGGTAGTATGATTGCGAACACAAGAGTCACATGTGGTGGGAGCCCGGCGGAGGAACCCGAGGGTCGCAGGAGAGCGGCGAAGCCGGCCCCTGCCGGCCGCACAGGCGCGGTCCATAGGCTGCAGCGCAGGGTCCGAGGCCAGCTCTGCACCTGGAATATTTTGAAAACGATTGCTCTGGGCCAGATGCTGTCCTTGTGTATATGTGGGACAGCCATCACCAGCCAGTATTTGGCAGAAAGATACAAAGTGAACACTCCCATGCTTCAGAGCTTTAACTATTGCTTGTTCCTCATTCGTACTGTGATGCTGGCATTTCAACCAGGCAGTGATAACCTTCTAGAAATCTTCAGAAGAAAATGGTGGAAGTATATTTATATTCTACTGGGACTAGCAGATGTGGAAACAAATTACCTGATTGTCAGAGCCTACCAGTATACGACTCTGACCAGCGTCCAGCTTTTGGACTGCTTCGGGATTCCTGTGCTGATGACTCTCTCGTGGTTTATTCTTTATGCGAGGTACAGAGTGATCCACTTCATTGCCGTGTCTGTCTGTTGGGCATAGGAACCATGGTTGGAGCAGACATATTTGCAAGGAAGGAACAATTCAGGGAGTGATGTGCTGATTGGTGACATCTTGGTGTTTCTTGGGGTGTCCCTTTACGCCGTTTCTAATTTTTGGGAAGGAGACATCTTGAAGAAGATGAGCAGACAGGAGTTTTTAGGAATGGTGGGCCTATTTGGAACAGTTATCAATGACATACAGCTATTGATTGTGGAGTATAAGGATATTGCCAGCATTCACTGGGACTGGAAAATTGCCCGGCTGTTCATGGCATTTGCCCTCTGTATGTTCTGCCTCTACACCTTCATGCCGTTGGTGATCAAAGTCACAAGTGCCACCTCTGTCAACCTGGGCATCCTGACAGTGGACCTCTACAGCCTTTTCTTTGGACTGTTTCTGTTTGACTACAAGTTTTCGGGACTCTACATCCTGTCCTTCGCCGTCATCCTGGTGGGGTTCAGCCTCTACTGCTCCATCCCAACGTGCACGGCGGAGCCAACTGGAAGCAGTGCGCCCGTCACCAGCATTGGGATCGATAACCTGGGCCTGAAGCTCGAGGAGAACCTTCCAGAGACCCACTCTGCGGCCTTGTAGCTGGAGGAGACCCCACTGGGACGAAGCAGAGCCCACCGTCGGCTGTGGGGACAACTTGGGGGAGATATCAGACTCAGAGTGGACACTCTGCGGCATCGGATTGGAGCCAGTGGTTACGTTTTAGAAAGGCACGCTAAGCAAGGCCTCAGAAGACAAAATGCCAAAACAGAGCCGAAACCAAGGCTGGGATTGTGTTTCTGTGTGTTTGAGGACCAATGCCTCTCAGAGCCAGAAAGACGGGGTGCAGGCCCCATTCTGGGGTCTCAGAAGGACCTGGGAGCGAACCAGCTTCAGGACAAGACCTGAGGGCAGGCTGTCCAGGCTGGGTTCGGTATTAGGAGGGGGGCTTTCTGGGTTGGAGGCTTTGGCTTTTCATCCTGCTGAGGCAGTCGCTGTCCGCAGGCCCTGCGGCCTTTGGGCACAGATGAGGCCTGGTCACTGATGGCGGTGTGGCGGGACAAAGGGTGGGGGAGCCCTTGAGAAGTCCTGAGACACAAGTGTGAGGATTATAGAAGCATCAACTGGGGTGCAGATAACCTGGGAAACTTTCCCCCAATCATGTGTTTGTTTCTTTAAACGTTTCTCTTCCATTACCCCCTCCAGGTCCCAGAGCAAACTCTCTCTGCTCCCATAGACTGTCACACTGAACCCCTCGCCACATTTCCAGTCCCAGACCACACGTTTCAAGGCATCTGAGACCCGAGTGAATACGTGGGTGCCATTCTTTCTAAGATATTCCCATGGCCCCCCGGAATATTCTTCCTGATATTTAATAAGCATCAGTTTGGGAAACTAAGTCTTACTGCAAATTATCACAGTAAGGAGAAAGCATTATTTCTATAACCGGTAAAAAGAAAAAGAAAAGATTACCATTAGAATGAAACCCCCAATTAATGATTTATCAGAGAAGAGTATATCCAGGAATTCTGGGAGCCTCTAGTTGTTAAAAGATATTATGCTGCTTCTTACTAAATATTTGTAAAGCTGTGAGATTTTTATAATACTTCAAAACAAAGTGTTAATATGTAGCATTGGTATAGTATTGACCAACAAAACGCCACTTGAAGAAAACTCTGTATGTAAACTTTTGGTAAAATTATCATAAAGCAACAAAGGGCAAATGTTCATATTATTAAGACTTTGAATTAAAAATAAAGAGTCAAATGTAAGTCTAACACCAAAGTTTATGCACATATGCACATTTATGTAAGTCAGGAAATGAAACTGTAGGTAACACTTCATAAAATTTTATTCTATTAAGGCTAGACAACAAGTGGCAAAAATTATAGGCATGTGTTTTTATATGTATATATATAATTACAATGTAATATTTATTAATAACAGTAATTTCACAAGGAAGAAGACTTGAGGAAATTACATAATGGGATATTTACAACTCAAAAGCATATATATGTCTTGGATGGAGTTGGAGACCATCATACTAAGTGAACTATCACAGACACAAATAACTGAATACCGCATGTTCTCACTCATGAATGGGCCATCAGCATTAGTCACATTAGCACAAGGGAGAGATTGGTAGTCACTGTTAGGGGAAGGAAGGAGGGAAGAGGGTGAAGGGCACAAGAAAACACTAAGGGTCCAGAGGAAGCGAGGGCCAGCTAGAAGCCCAAACTTCAGGAGCTTACAGTCTACTTATATGGTTATTCCTCATTGAACTACATATTCCTACACTAAAATTAAATTTTTAAAAATTACAAAATTTATTGGGCTTAGAATCATCAGGGGAAAAAAAAGTATATGACTTCCACTTCTGTTAATGGCAGAGTAATTTAGAAATATTTTTCCCACTGAAGATAACTTTTAAAAAAATAGATGAAGCTTTGAAGTATTAAAAAAAATCTTCTTTTAAAAAAGTTTTAACTAGCTAACAATATAGTAAGTAGTTACCAACTCAAGACTCAGAGAAGTTAGTATGGCCCTTGGAATGTCTTCACCCTGTATTTGCCAAACCCAAAGAGGTAGGTAATAAGTTAAGCAGTTATTTTTGTGAACACTCAAAGCTATAGACAAAAGTTAAAGTCCAGGGCCCATGAAGGTTGGTCACTTTGATAAACTAATCCCCGCTGAGCTTCGACTCAAAGATCTTCATTCTAGGAATTACTTTGCACCTGAAGTAAGGCATTTCTGCAACGAACTCTCACCTGCCTACAACTCATTGCTGTATCTCAGAACACAACCAGCTCCAAATCTGGATTTAGGTAGTCATGGATTGCTAGTGCTTCCATCTGACAGGAAAAAGTAAATCAAAATTCCTTTTGGAAGATGATATCAACCGCAAACAATTTCTACAAATGGTTTTCAAACACAATGACCAACAAAAAATACAATAAAAATATAACCAGAAATGTGTGAGGACATAAATTATTTGATAGACATAACTACTACTCTTGTCATTTCTAAAACCAGAAGAGGAACTCATTGAAAAAAGAGCACAAAAGTAAATTGTAATTCTTACAGGTAGCCTGATTTGTTCCGAAAATTTTAGTTGCTATTGACAAAAGAATGCACAAAGTATCTCATCTAAGGTCTTCAGAGAGAATATCTAATAGCTTCAAATAGTAATTGTAATGATCTAAGTTTCTCAGTTATCAATCAACTCTAAAGAGTCCTGGAAAATGTCATTATCACTATATTTCTATCAGAAAACCTTCAGTCTCTGTTTCCAAGTAAAATCAAGTTTCAGTTGAAAATGTACTGGTTTACAAATGAAGCAAGATGTTTTCTCTTACATTTCAAAGAAACTGCAATGAAATCAAAGTTTACATGAACACTCCATATATGGATGTAATCAATGCATACTTGATAAATTTTAAGTGAATTTCCAATTACCTTTATAAGATAAATACACTTAGCATGAAGTTTCTTTGTGATGAAGATTTTATGATTAACACTATTTTCTAGTTTTGCTAAATTGTAATAGCAACTTATTTTATTTTATAAGTATGATCTATGGAAATAGCATATACTGTATCTATGGAAATAGCATATATGGAAATAGCATTATATTTATGATCGATGGAAATAGCATATTGAAGTCAATATAATACAAAATAAAGTAATTTCTAAGTTTCCATGGCAAGCTATTCTCTTAAACAACAACAAAAAAGAAAGAAAGAAAGAAAGGAAAAGATCTTGGATAGTATGTTTTCTAAGTAAGAGTAAAAGCTACTCCTTAGTCAAAGAGAGAGACCCAAACAATTCCATCTTCTGTTATTTCAGCTTAACTAACCTTGTGTTAATTCAGCTCATTCAAATTGCATGCCAATTAATCGACATAGTTTTTAGAAATCATTGATTTTTTTTGTTAGTTAACTAACAAATGTCAATCAGAAGAATCACTGATTTATAGAGTCCTTAAGTCCTTAAATTTCTTATAGCATTCTACCCACATGAAATTAACTTTCTTCCAACACAAAGGTCTCTGCTTATAAGGGCCTGTTGTTTCAGTCCCGTTATCAAAACCTCTATGTTGCCCTATTTTTATTAAAAGCACGTAGTCAATTTTTTCACCAAGGACATACCATAAACAGTGCAACCTATTTAGAAAGGAATGATTATGGTAAAAATGGAATAAGGTATATAATCAAGTCAGAAATAACTAGTAACACCTCTGGGTGAAAGGAATCTGGATAAGTTTTATCAACAAAACATGAGAAGTTTTCATATAGCCCAAAAATGTTAAAACATAAATTACTCAATAGTGTCATTACCTCATGAGTAACTACTTACCTCAAATTGATTTATTTTCATTTTAGAATCTCTCTCCAAATAAGTCATCTTTTTAAAATTAAATAAGAGCTAAAGAGTACTAAATATTCTTTTTTTAAAAAATATTCTTTTAAAAATTATTAAACTGTACTTTTTTTCCTAACAGAGTTAGGAAATAGAATTTTTGTCTACTTGCAACACTTTTATAATTTGCAGCATAGAAGTACATTTCATTCATGCTGAATGATACATACTGTTATGTTGCATCGTAGGTTTCATTTATTCATAATATAAAAATCCTTTAAGAAAATGTTTTCAAAATTATCATTCTCTGGACTGAATGAAAAAATGTGGCACATATACACCATGAAATATGACACAGCCATAAAGAAGGACAAACATATGGACTTCACAGTAACTTGGTGGGACTTCGAGTCCATCATACTCAGTGATCTATCACAGAAACAAAGAACAGAGTACCACATGTTCCCACTCATAAGCAGACCCTGCACATTTACCATAATACTATAAGAAAGGGAGCGGCAGTAGCAGGACACTGCTGGGGGAGTACGGGGCAGAGGGAGATGGATACATCAATAAGGGTATCTGATTTCAAACCAGGCAAAGTGAGGACCAAAGGGACGCCCAAACTTTACCTCTACGATGACCACTTGTATACCTAATCCTGGATTGTACCCCACATCTTTAAAATATAAATAAATAAATAAATCATTCTACTTTCTACTATTTTGGGGCATCCTGGGTTTTTTCCTACAAGATACAAAGTGTTGAATTTTGAAGTCTATGGAGACATGACAGCTGAAAGATCCTGAGCTCAAAATTAGGGAAATTCACTATAATGTCCATTTACAGCAAGCTGCACATATATTACTGGAATGTGTTCCTATTATCCCGGTTATTAAAACTAGAGTTTTATCAGGAACATTTTATCACAAACCAAGTGTATTTCTAAATTTATTAGCTTAGAATTCAATACTTCAACAACTTAAAAGATTTACCCTTTTATTTCCAAAAATAAATTCTCAAGGTAAAAAAAAAGAGTGAGCAAATTTGGAAATAAAATGTTGTACTTTGCTTTGGATATGACTTTTACTGAGGACATTGTAGCAATGAAAAAGAACACTGTATCAATGTTACTTTAAGAAATGGTATTAAAACAGGAAACTAAACTTAATGGTATGAATCAGAAACTGAAGCAAAACAATAACAAAAACCTGGTTGTAGTCTATTGGTCCCAAAAAACACTACCTATCTTTATATCATTGCCTGAATAAATATCGAATCAGCAATCTTTGCAATTCAACTTATACTTTGTATGATTTGGGTGTAAGTGGGTGGGAACTTAATTTTTTAAACTCCAAAGAAGTTATTCAAATAAAATAGCCTTTACTAATCATCAAAGAAATGCAAATTAAAACCACAATGAGATACCACCTACTCCCGTCAGGATGGTCATCATCAATAACTCAAAAAAACAACAGATGCTGGAGAGGATGTGGGGAAAAGGGAACACTTCTACACTGTTGGTGGAAATGTAAACTAATACAACCTCTGTGGAAAACACTGTGGCAATTTCTAAAAAATCTGAAAATTGACCTTCCATATTCCTTCTGGGAATATACCTGGAGGAACTGAAATCACTCCATAATAAAGATACCTGCACAGGCATGTTTATTGCAGCATTACTCACAATAGCAAAAACATGGAACTAACGGTGCTGTCCATTGAAAGTGAACTGAATAAAGAAAATGTGGTACATTTACATGATGGAATATTATGCAACCATAAAGAAAAACAAAATTATGAGCTTTGCAGCAACCTAGGTGGAATTAGAGTCTATAGTACTCAGTGATTTATCACAGAAACAAAGATCTGAGTACCACATGTACTCACTCATAAGTGGACCCTGAACATTTATTATAAGGCTATAAGAAAGGGATTGGCAGTAGTGAGATATTGCCTGGAGAGAATGGGGGACACATATCATCAATAAGGGTACCCACACTTTACCTGTATGATGACCATGTATGTACCTAACCCTCATTTGTGCCCCACATTTTAAAAATAAAGTAAAATAAAATAAAATGACTTGCATAATCAACATTCCCATGGAAATATGGTAGGAGCATGGCAAGTGAACAGTATCTTAATTATGGTCAAATTTTCTTTTACTAAATATTAAAAATAAAGTATATATAGTTACAATATTAAGAAGTATTTGTTTTACAAATTAAAATATGTGTAAGTTTTATGAGTTATTGTACATACATTCATTGTACAAAGTTCAAACAAAAGAATATAACCAAAAATAGTAACATTAAATATCACCTCTAATTCCACTACCAAAAAAGAATCACTCAACATTTTGGAAAGCAACATTGCAAACATGTTGCAGTACAAACATACATGGGGGACTCCCAAAAACCCAAAATTTATTTATTAAAAAATTTTATATCTATTCTTAGGTGTTTATACTTCACCTTCAAAGTACTCTCCATTTGATGCAATATGTCCATCAAGACTCTTTTTCCACTTTCCAAAATAACTTTTGAACTCATCCATTTTGATATACTTTAGTACTTTGGCCCTTTTTTGTTTCACCTCTTCCACATTGGCAAAATGTTTCCCTTTAAGGACTTTTTTCAACCCAGAAACAAAAAAATGTTGCTCAGGAGAGATTGGGTGAATAGAGAGGGTGCGGCATGGAGGTCAAAATTCTCAGTGCAATGTGGGCAGGTGTGCTTGTAAATCACTAATCAAGAAATGGGCAAATGCATTGAAAGAATCTCCGAAAAAAATTCACTGAAGCAAAGGCAGTCTCTCACAACAATGCTAGTTGGTACACTGATGCCGATGGGTCCTTGGAACACATCTTGCAGAGGAAGCCTACACTACAAGGGGTCTGCCCTCCAAAGGATAATTCCAGGTTTTTATTGGGTCCTCCCTTATATATAATTTTTAATGGACTTACTCTAAGTGCTTTATTTTACATAGTTCTCAAAAATAGTTTACAGAGAACTTTTCTTGCCAGTAAATATGAAAATACAATATCATTTTCAGTAATCAGTTTTCTATTATGTAAATATACCATAAATTATTTGAGCAATTTATGGATGTTTTAATTATTTTTCAGGTATTATAATGTTGCTATTCAACTATGTAAGTCTCTTTGTATATGTGTCCAGTCATTTCCTGAGGATACATTTCAGCAGTTAAATTTATTGAATCAAAGTGTGTTTAAAAGTTAAATTTTGGTATAGATTGTCAGAAAGGTTGTAGCAAGTTATACAATCATAGCTGTTCAGGAGAGTGCATACTTTGCTTAACCTTGGTAATACAAGATCTTTAAAATATTTTCTAATTTTTTTCTAAACTAACAATCAACACGTTTTTATTGATTTGTTTTTTGTAGAAAGGTTGAAGATCTTTTCATAAAAAAATTAACCCATCTGCATTTCTTCTTATGAATTTTGATGCATACTTTGCCTAGGCAATTTTGAAACCTAGTAAAAAAAATTCTACACAGGCGATAAATAAATCTGGCCTAAGTAGAAAAACACAAGCATGTACAAGTGAAACATGTGGCTAGACCATAGCTGTATCTGATTGCCCTGTAAACTGTGTTTTAAATCAGTTACTAACAAATTAGTTTAGTTCATTCACACTTCTCCACCACTAACTTGACAGGCAATTTTTAAAGAAAAGAAATGTGTGATCTATTTTCAACTTTTTGAAAATATTTCACAATTGAAGGTATCCCCCTCAGTATTTCTATAGAGGTTCATTTTCTTTTGAATGTCATATAGATGTCTCTTGTGTGTGATTATCACTTCATGAGTATTATTAATGGCCACTTTGACACTTACAGGATCCCGAAAGACAGAGTGGCATCTTTTCATCCATTTCAAGCTGGAGTCAAAGACATCAAGAAGAGATATACTATTTCCATGCCATCCGAGTGCTCTTTAGCACTGCTAAACTTCACCTACCTATGTGCCCCTCTAGGGACTTCTAATGAATCTCTTTCCTTTATAGTGCAGGTGTTCACCTCCTGTCTTAAGCTCTGAACTAACCACTGTACTAACCACACTCCAGATAAGATCCTCATATATCCTGAATTTCACATCCTTGACTAATACCTATAATCTTTTCCTCTTTTAAAGGGCAGCAACCATTCACTGACTGGATGTGTTTTTATTTCAACCATTTAAAAATAATTCCATGTGTCTGTTGGCAGCCCATATATCTTCTTTTGAGAAGTGTCTATTCATGTCTTTTGCCCACTTTTTAATGGGTCTGTTTTTGTTTTTTTCCTTTTGGCACGTTTGAGTTCCTTGCAGATCCTAGATGTTAGGCCTTTGTCAGATATACGCTCAGCCTCACTCATCATCAGAGAAATGCAGATAGAAACTACATTGAGATACCACCTAACCCCAGTAAGAAAGGCCATAATTAATAAAACAAACAACAACAGATGCTGATGAGGACGTGGAGAAAAAGGGACACTCCTACACTGCTGGTGGGAATGCAGACTAATACAACCTCTTTGGAAGACAGTGTGGCGATTTCTGAAGGAACTAGAAATTGACCTTCCATATGACCCAGCAATTCCCCTATTGTGAATACACCCGGAGGAACTCAAATCATTCTACAAAAAAGAGACCTGCACACGTATGTTTGTTGCAGCTCTATTCACAATAGCAAAAACACAGAACCAGCCATGCTGCTCATTGAAGCTGGACTGGATTTAAAAAAATGTGGTACATATACACAATGAAATATTATGCAGCCATAAAGAAGGACAAACATATGGACTTTGAGGAAACTTGGATGTATTTAGAGTCGATCATACTAAGTGATCTATCACAGAACCAAAGAACAGAATGCCATATGTTCTCACTCATAAGCGAACCTTGAACAATTATCATAATACTATAAGAAAGGGATTGGCAGTAGTGGGAAACTGCCAGGGGAAAGGGAGATGGGATTGGTAGTTGAGAGAAACTGCCAGGGGAGGGGAAGGCACACCTCATCAACAAGGGTACCTGCATAATCAACGTTTGTATGCCTAACCCTGAATTGTACCCCCATCTTTATAATAATAAAATGAATAAATAAAAAATAAAAATAAAAATAATTCCACCTCAGTCTGAAGAAGGAAACAGAACAGAACCGTCTCATGAGGCCAGAGTCCTGTACAACTTCTGTTATTAGTCTCTCTCTTTTCACATCAGAAGCAGCAGCAAGACTCTTAGCTTCTTCTCAAGGTTCCCAAAAATACTTCTTCTGGAAAGCTCTGAGAACATAAGAATTCACAGCGGAACATCCCATTCACTTGCCTTTGTTGTTTGGGCCATTACCTTAAAGCTGTAGTGGGGGCTCAGTCACCTCCTGGGCTTCGTTGGAGAATACATACACACACACACACACACACACACACACACACACGTATCTATTTTCAAAATTCTATTTTACTGAAATATGCCTGTTTTTTGAAGACATCTCTTTCTGAAACAAATACTCCACTGTTTACCTCCCATTCACATCTCCCATGAAAAAGGAGGTAAAAATATCCCCTCTATAGTATACATTTGGTTAAAACTTGGTATTTAAAACACACTTTCTACTCTTCTTTTTGTTTGCTTTTGTTTTGTTTTTTAGCTTTTCTCTACTTTTTTATATTGAGGTAAATATCTTTCATAGTTGAATTTATTTTACTCTCAATTTGGAAAGTATCAGTGTAATTGAAGAATGTATATTTTAAAACATTTATTTTGCTTTTAAAAAAATCATTACAAGAGAATGAAAATCTTACATGAAAAAAACACGTTGGATAGTAAAATTCTAAGTAACTAATTTCTGTTAAATCAGAAGTAAACTCTTAAAAGTTAATTACTTAACTAAAAATTAACATAAATATAAAAATCCATTAACTTAAATGCATCATATTGCCACTGTTTCATGGAAAATTATGCCCTAGATAAGAAGGAAAGGATAGTTTTCTTTATAGTCTCACTCCGTCGCCCAGACTGGAGTGCAGCGGCCACTTCCGGCCACTGCAGCCTTGACCTGCTGGGCTCCGGTGATCCTTCCGCCTCAGCCTTCCAAGTAGCCGGAATTACAAGCATGCGCTACCACGCCCGGCTGATTTTTTTGGTTTATTGTAGAGATGAGGTCTCGCTGCCCAGGCGGGTCTCAAACCCGCAGGCTCAGGCAATCCACTCACCTCAGCCTCCCAAAGGCGCGGGATTACAGGCTGAGCCACCGAGCACGGCTATAGCGGTTTTTTTGCAGTCTGATTTCTAAATTCTTATTCCCAAGAACATGAATGTTCATTTTGACTTCCTAGAATGCATTACTGTGTCTGTTTATTCATGTGACTTGGTTTAATTGCTAATTCAGTGTTGTTTCTGAGGTACTTAAAATTCAGTAATGAAGACTCACATAATGAAGTATTATATAGACAAATTAATGAATATATAATGCCATATAATGCCACATAAAGTTATTGTGAATGCCAACTGTTATCATCATACATGTCAGACTTAATTTTGTCTCTGAATCCACTGAGCTGGATACCTAATTCTATATTCACTACTTAATTTAGTTTATGGCAATGATCTTAAGTTCTTCCCTAGCTCCTCGGTATAGGAACCTTTTATTTAGAAGGAAACCAGAAAGATAACCTAGGTTTTCAATAAGGAAAATCTCACATTTAATTTAAATGATAGTTCTGCTATTGACTAGCTCTTCAATCTTGTCTAACTCTTTGGAAACTCAGTGTCATGAATTTTAAAATAAGGACGATAATATCCATCAACTCAACTAATATTTGCTCCAATCCTTACTCCAGCACTGGAGATGGAACAGTGGATACAACACAGGCCCTGCCTCAAGGAACCAAGAGGGAGCTACAGTGTGTTAAGTACCATGATGAGGACAAGAACAAGTTACCATGGAAGCAAATTAAAGAATCAACTCAGTATTGTGAGAAGTATTAAATTTAATATTATTTATAGCACAACTGACACAATGCCTAGCACATTGTAGATACTAAGAAACAATAGTTTACCCTTTTTTCCAACCATATAACATTGCCTAGAAAAAAATAACACTACATATCTAAAGTTATGGTTGAATATGTGAGTTTGGCCTTCTTTACCAATATCATAGACCCTTTATGCCTTATTCCTTCAGTCCAAGAGGAACAATTTTCAAACTGTTTAATCTAGATACCTCTCAAGAGTAGGAAAGAGAAGAATTTAGCTTCATACTTTAATACTTTACTATGATTGCCCTTCCCTTTTTTATAGATTTAGGGGTACTTGTGCAGGTTTGTTACATGGATATTTTGCATAATGGTGAGGTTGGACTTCTAGTGGAGTCATCACCAGAAGAGTGAGCATGGTACCCAAAAGGTAATTTTTCAACCCTCAACCCCCTTCATCCTGCCCTCTTTTGGAATCACTATGATTTCATTTTCCTCTGTACCTTCATGTGTGCCTACTGTTTAACCTTCACTTATTACTGAGAACATGCATATTTGATTTTATGTTTCTGAATTATTTCACAAACTTTTTAGGACAAAGATGCTACTATTATGGTTTTTATTTAAAAATTGTGGTAAAATACATATAAAATCAAATTTGCTGTCTTAACCATTTTAAGTGTATGGTTTAATAGAATCAACTATATTCTCATGGTTGTGCAATGAATTATCAGAACTTTTTTCATTTTGCTAAACTTAAACTCTATACCCATTAAATAACTCCCCATTTCCCCCACCTCCCAGCTGTGGGCAAACACTATTCTACTTTCTACTTCTATGAAGTTGATTACTCTTGATACCTCATTTAAGTGGACTCATACAGAATTTGTCTTTGTGTGACTGCCTTATTTCATTTAGCATAATAGCCACAAGGTTCATCCTTTTGAAGCAAAACAAAATTTGTATTCATTTTTTTAAGGCTGAATAATATGTCCTTGTATGTATATACCCCATTTTGTTTATCTAGTCATCTGTCAATGTACCTTTGAGTTGCTTTCACCTTTTGGGTATTGTGAATAATGCTGCTCTAAACATGGTATAGAAGCATCTTTTCAAGATCCTGCTTTCAATCCTTTTGAATATATATCCAGAAGCAGAGGTGCTGAATCATATAGTAATTCTATTTTTAATTTTTTGAGGAATCTTCATACTGTTTTTCATAGCAGCTGTAGCATTTTACATTTCCACCAATAGTGCACAAATGTTCCAATTTCTCCACACCCTCACCAATACTTGCTATTTTCTGGTTTTTGCTTTTGTTTTTGTTTTTATAGATATCATCCAAGTGAATGTGAAGTGATAGTTTATTGTGGTTTTGATTTGCACCTGATGACTAGTGATATTATTCACCTTTTCGGATGCAGGCACTGCTCTCCAGTCTGGGTGACAGAGAGAGACTCCAACTCAAAAAGCCATTGGTTTACCTTGTTTTTGAAGAAATGTCTAGTCAAGTCATTTGCCGATTTTCAATCAGGTTATTTTGTTTAAGTTTTTTTTAGTTACAGAAGTACTTTTTATATTCTGGATATTCAACCTTTATCAGATATGTGATTTGTAAATATTTTCTCCCATTATGTAGGTTGCCTTCTCACTCTGTTGATTGTGTTGTTTGATGCACAGAAGCTTTTCATTTTTTTAACTGATTTTTGTTTTTGTTTTTGTTGACTGTTCTTTTGGTGTTATACCCAAGAAATCATTGCCAAGTCACTGTTATACTTTTTTTCAACAATAATAACAAAAAGTTAGTTACAGTTGCAGATAACATTTTCATAATAAATTAGATAAAGTTTTCTGAGACTAACTCCAGCCACTAAATCCAGCCTGGGTGACAGAACAAGACCTTGTCACAAAACAAAACAAAACCCTGCTTGTCTTTATAGATATTACACCACCATAAGTAGTGAAGCCAAAGTTCCTCTGCCACACCTTCGCTCTATCTCCTGTTGAAGCAACATAGGAAGAGGGCAGCTGCAAGTTTAACTTTATGATTTCAACTAATGCAGGAAGTGAAAACATTAAAACAAGATTTTTTTAACACTAGTTTGGTGCTCCAACTGGAGACCTCTGCCTGGAGATAAAAGGACTCAGGGCATCGTGTCATCCATCACACAGGAATTTCTTGGCAGGTGAGTTCAACAGATTCTGTCACTTTCAGAAGTGGCTTTTTAAGAGATACAAATTCTGCTACTGTTGGGAGCCAACATCTATAGCTACATGGCTGAGGCCTGTAAAGGCCCATCTGGAAGATCGCCTCTGACATAGGATATCAGTTATACCTATGATATTGGCGTGTGATTGGTGACCAGTGTGCATACATGGCAGTAAAACTTTTAAGTGAATCTCAGTACACTTGATGGAAGGTGCATGGCGGAATTGTTTCTCTGTCTTTCTAAGTTTTACTTCTTTCTAGATATTTTTTAACTTCTATTTCCTGGTAGACTGGGTAGTCAGCTCTTGTTCCCGAAAGCTGTTTCCCCTAGGGCTAAGATTAGAAACTAAATTACCATGATAGTTTTGTTGCCCTGCCCCTAGCCAGGTAGAACGTTTTCTTTTGTTTCGTTAATTACCGAAACTCTGTCTGCTTCAGCCCATGGCCGCCATCTTGGCAAACCTGCATTTCCTTGTTCAAGAGTGTGACAGCTACTATTTGATTTTTAGAGTAGACTTGTTAGGATAAAATATATACATATACACTCATAGCTGCGTAAATCTATGCTTGCTGTTTTGTTTCCTTTTGCTACATTATTCAAGTGTAATAGTTACTACGATTTATAAAAGAATTAACGATAAGGTATTAGCTTAATAGGATATAGCATAGTATTAAAGTCCAATAACTAGATCATATAAAAATTAAAGTTTAGACATATGAAACATATGAATTATAGTAAAGTTTGGTAGTTTAAGAATAAGTTTTAACTGAGTTATAAGGCATTACATTAAATCATAATAAGTTAATAGTATAACTGACAGTTAAGTAATTTAACTAAACTTATAGATTATAGTATAGTGTTAAGTTGATAATATTAATTGTTAAAAATATTGGGAATCAGTGAACTTGGATTGAACCTAGAGTTAACTCAGGAAAGTTTTTTGTATTAATCAGGGTATAGAGCAAAGAGTATAATATGAATGATTCATTGAACATTATGGAAAACACTTTGAACGATTTGTATTGAAATTGTGCACCTATGACCTTAATGTAAGCACGGCAGGCATCACGGAATTTGAATTGTTTGCTTGGAAATTGCAGATCTCGTGGTGGTCTTGTGATGCATAGTTTGTAAAGCAGGAAACTTGTACGGCCCCAGTGAGTGATTATCACATTGCTGGAGGGTATAGAAAATGGTATATAAGTTGGAAAATGTTTGAATAAACTTGGCTCCAGTCCTGGCCAGACTGTTCCCAGAAGAACTGCCTCCGAGTGGTCTTCTCGCTGTCCAGATTCTCTGGTGCGGGTCCTAACCCACCCTTGGTCAGTGCTGGTCACCGACATGCTACTGCATGTATACATCACTAAGACATGAGTATAAGACAAAAAAAGGATTTCCCCAAATTGGGAAGCTCTTGTGTCACTTTCTGGAACATCAGAAGTCATGTGCTAAACTCCGAACTTTGGTAGGGGTCAACAAAAAAGTCATGACTGGCTAGTCATGAGGGATAGTGAGCTCTTAGTACTGAAAGGACAGTAAAACTAAATTTAGTTACCAAAGGATAATCTTACCACTTATTACTAAACATCAAAATGTGCAGATACGTGGCTCAAATGTATTTAAAGAAAGTAGGCTCAGCCTGTAATCCCAGCGCTTTGGGAAGCTGAGGTGAGTGGATTGCCTGAGCCTGCGGGTTCGAGACCTGCCTGGGCATCTTGGCAAGACCTCATCTCTACAATAAATCAAAAAATTAACTGGGCATGGTAGCGTGTGCCTGTAGTTCCAGCCACTTGGAAGGCTGAGGCGGAAGGACTGCCAGAGCCCAGCAGGTCGAGGCTGCGGTGGCCGGGAGCGGCCACTGCTCTCCAGTCTGGGTGACAGAGTGAGACTCCAACTCAAAAAAAAAAAAAAGAAAGAAAGTAGAATTGATAAAATTTTACCTGAATTGCCATCAAAAGGCATATAATTACCACCATAAGTAGTCTTAGATTTTATTCCTTTGATGTACAAATGAAAACTGGGTTAGAGAACACATTGAGGTTTATTTATCACCACTGATATGGTAAAAAGCAAACATTCAGATTTCTAATACTGTTTTTCTTTCTAAAAAGAATCTAAATTCTCTACGAATAATCTTATCAGAAGATTATAGTATCTACTGGTTAGCTATGAATATAAAATTATTTAACTATTGCTGGGTAATTATCAATATGCTTTACATTCAGATGGTTTTGCTTAATATTTAGTGAAAAAATATAGTTATATATCAGCTATTTAAGTAATTCAAGTATAGCATAAAACATATTAATTCACCAAACAAATTCATGCTATGTGTTCAACATTCTTCTGGGTCCCTTACTGGTAAATTTCAAGGGTTACTTTTCTTTCAAAAATTGGTAGTATGTCAGTATCTCAGAGTAATTACATCTTTTTCAAATACTAAAAGAAAGATTCAAGATGTATAAATTTTACTTTCTATTATAAATTTCAGTCAATTTAAATAAATATATTTAAAACAACATTAGGAATGAGGGTTATATAATTTAGGATGATAATAGAATGGAAATCCTCAGTAAATATAGGTCTATCATAACCCTTGATATCATTGAATATGGAAATTCGGTAGTCTACCACTAATTGTCCATCAGTGCATTGTGATATCTATAAACACACACAGGGTTTTTGTTTTGTTTTGTTTTTAGACAAGGTCTTGCTTTGTCACCCAGGCTGGAGTGCAGTGGCACAATCATAGTACACTGTGACCTCAAACTTTTGGCCTCAAGCAATCATGCCTCAGCCTCTCAAAGTGCTGGAATTACAGGTGTGAGCCCTTCAGCCTGACAAGAAGGTTGTATTTTAAAGTCAATTTACATATGAGAATTGGTTTTGGCAGATATGCCAGCATGTATGCATTCATGTGGGTTTGTTCACTAAAACCCGAGTCTAAGGAGTATCACTTAAGTACAACTCAGTTTCATTGACTTGGGAGGTGTTTTCTTTCCAGATCTCTACCTCATTTTACCAGGTCAGGCCAACAAAATGACTTCTGACATTTCTAAAAATTGAATCCAGCCTCAAAGTACAAAATTGTATCTATAGTCACTCATATGTATGTCAGAGGTTCTGGAAGGAATGTCAAAGCAGAATCTTACTGTCTGGAGCCAATTGGTATTATCTACAGTGTGTTAAGCAATGTGCCTGTTGCTCAATAAGCAATATTGATTTTAATCCTTCCCACAATTCTATGAATTGAATCTTTAATATGTTTCTATGTTTCCTGGTCTTGTCTTCATCAAGGCACTTAACACACTGTACTTCCCTCTAAGTTCCCTGAGGCAGGGCCTATGTTGTATCCCCAGTGTGGGAGCAGGGATTGGAGCATGACATACACTCAGCAAACATTTGCTGAGTTGATGGATATTATCATCTGCATTTTAAAACTTATGACACCCAGTTTCCAAAGGGTTGGGCAAGATCAGAGAGCTAGTAAATTGCAGAACTATCATTTATATTAAATAGATGGTTTTCCTTATTGAAAATCTTTTTGCTAAATAAAAGGTTCTTATATAGGAGCTAGGGAAGAACTGTCTTCATTTGGTAAACTAAATGAAGTAGTGAGTATAGAATTAGATATTAGGTATTATAGTTAATTCAATAAAGAAGACTCCGGGGGAAGCTACTGGGATTCCTCTTTATGGTTATCGGAATACTAAATGCTACAACCATTTTGGATAACAATTTGGCAATTTTGTATAATGTTAAGCATACACTTACCTCACAACGTAACAGTCCCACTCCAAAGTATTTATCCAAGTGAAATGAAAGTTTATGTTTACATAAAAGCCTGTACATCAATGTTTATAATAACTCTCTTCATAATCACCAAAAACTGGAAACATCCTAAGTGCCCTTCAACTGATAGGTAGATAAACAAACTATGCTATGTCTGTACAATAGACTATTTAGGGGAAAAAGGAACAAATTCCTAATACAAGCAACAATATGGATGAATCTCAAAGGCACTATACAAAGTGAAAAAGGTGAGATTCAAAAGATGATGTACATAATATGTAATTTATTTATATAACATTCAGGAAAAGACAGGAAAACACTGCCAGGGGCCAGGGTATGGAGAAAAGTTAATGGCAAGGGGGCATGAGAAAATACTGGGGAGTGATGGAGCAATATCTTGACTGTGATGATGGTTACATGACTGTATACATTTATTAATGCTCACAGAATTGTGTACTAACAAAGGTCAATTTTACTGCAGACTTTAATTTTAAAAAAACATAAACTCAAACAAAGCAGAAAATAATAAAAATAATATGTAGGCATATTCTTACCATAAGACCAGCAATTCCATTACTAGGTATTTACTCAAGATATATAAAAATGCACTTCCCAGAACACTATTATTAGGATGTTGATAGTAGTTTTATTCAAAATAGCAAGACCTAAAAACAACCTAGATGTCCATCAATACAAGAATATAAACTAACTGGTATAGCCATGCAATGAATATAATCAGAAAAAAAACATAAACTAAACTACTGATACATGGAAGAATGTGAAAGTATCTCAGAGACATCATACTGAGAGAAAAAATCAGGATATATAAGAATGATATTGGTTATATAAATGGAATCACTCTATGGAATCACTCTATGCTTCCATTTAGATAAAGTTCTAGAACAGGCAAATTAAACCACAGTTAAGGAGATCAGAAAAGTGATTGCCTTTGCAAGTGAGAGAGGGGAAACTGAGACAGTATGAGGGAAAACTTTCTGAGGTTCAGAAAATGTTCTATATCTTGACAGGATTATGCAGTCCTCTGGTATTTGCATTTGTTAAAACTTTACTTTGCACATTTTAAACGTGTATATTTTACCATAAATTTGGCCTCAAAAAATTTAAATGCAATTTTAAAATAAAAATTAAGCAATTGTTAAGAGAATCCATTCATCCTTTATATCAAGAACATTCTCTTATTATTACAAATAAATACAACCCTAGCACAAAATATTGCTGTAGTAAACTCTATTTACACAATGACAATGTAAATTTTATGTCTTGGCTTTTCGACTTTTGGGCTGAGCTCAGAGTCAAGACACAGAAAATTTACTCATAGTTACAGAGTATAAATGCTTACACTTTGGCAAAACACAATGTAAACGTTAAAAGAATGTTAAAAGCAGAAGCAAATGTTTGCAGCTTTGACTGACAGAATGTGGAAGATAGATAGGAGGGATAGTGGACTTAGGGGAAGGATTATAGTTATTAATTTACATACAGGAAATTTAAGATACTAAAGTTGATGGTACAGTAAATAGAGCCATAAATATATTATTTTAAGTCCAAAATATATCCAATAGGAGAATGGAAAATAATAAAATGGCTAATAAATCTGGGTCATGAAGAAAAAGATAGGGTTGATGTGAGCTAACTCTCATCCCTCATGCTGAAAAAAAGCTGAAACTGTTTTAAGTTAATAAAGCAAGAAATTTGAAGTATCTGAATAATGTTTGGTGTGGATGGAGCTAATTGAGAGAAACTTAAACAGAAGCAATCAAACGGGTTACCTGTAAGGACTGAGACCGAAGGCAGTGAAGGATGGGCAGAAAACTAGTATTTTGTGTGTATGTGTTCTTTACTATTTGATTTTTTTTTTTACCTGCAATGTATTACTTTGATTAAAAGTATTAAAATCAAGAAAATAAAATGTTTCTCAAAGGTTATGTCAAATTAGATCGTACTTTTTCCAAACTAAATATTGGATCTGAGGGCATAATTTTTAAAGGATAAAAAAATTATCCACATTAAATTTTCAGCCACATTTGAGATGTAAATTGGAAACCATCATTATTTATGAGCGTCTCTGTGTGTTTAGACCTCTGCTAGGCACCATACAGTAGAATGATTACAGCATCAGAAGTAATCCCTTCAAGGAGCTCACTTTCTGGAAAAGAAAACATTTGGGACAAATGCTTGCTGAGCGACATTCTCAACCAAGGTGACTGATGTCAAGGAAGGACAAACTTTCTCTTAACCTAGAAGGATAAGTGAGGCAAGTTTCTTTCTCCATCAAAACAAGCCAAGACCAAAAGAGAAGGAAAATGGGTTCCAGGTGAGAAGGCTCTTAGGGAGTTTTATATGACACAAAGGAAAGCAGAACACATTCATTTTCCTCTCCTCCCAGCTGTTCTAATGGCATAAAGTGCTGCTGTTCTACCCATATACATCTGCTTGCAGACTGGCATCTGCAGATGATTGCCTCCAGGTGTTTGCCTGAAAGAAGATCCTGAAAGTCAACGCAAGCTAGAAGCCTTGCCTCCAGGAGCAGATGCTGGCCTGCAGAAACCTGCAGACCTCTGCAGGTATATTTTGAAAAATAAAGTTGAAATCAAGTTTCTAAAAACAGAGGGGGCATAAATTAAGAACATGGGAAATTACTTGTAGGACATTTTATATTTACCCAGAACATTTCTGAATAAAGCATCTGTGTGACTTACAAATAAATCTGTGAGTTCTATTCTTTCTCAAAGAAGAAACAACAGCATTAAAGCCCAGCATTTTCTATCTGCTATGACATCTGGTTTAGATGCTGAGAACATAGGGATCCCAGAGGAACAAATTCATTTAGGATGAAGCAACTATGGAAAACTCAAAGACTGAATGATGATAGAAATCACTACAATATATTTTCCACTTGGGACTTCTTCCTCTAGTTTTTTTTTTAAGTACTGTCAAAACAGAAGGAAATATCCAAATGTCATATTTATAAATATCTGAGTCTGCTTACTTCTTGTAAAATATTTCTCCAAAGAGCACTCCTGAAATGGCTTGAATTAAGCTGGGGGGCATAAAGTTGAATAGATGATTAAGTTTTCTGTTAAGTAGAGATGATTGCCACTTATTTGTGTATCTTGGCTATCCCCATGAGAACGTGTTTGTACTATTTTCTATTCTGTCACAAGTTCTAGCAGAGTTAATTAATCAAAAATCACAGTGGTAGTCAAATTCTTACTTTGTTGCAGAATATTAATTATACATAGGTATACTCATGGCCAAAGACATTTTTTTAAGAACAACAGCAAGCTATCACAAAGGAATAAGAATGTGTTTCTTTTTTATGCCTCTTTCTACTAACAGTGTACTAGCACAGAACCCAGACTTATTAAACCTTGTCTATTCTACAGTAGAAAATCTAACAAAAGAAGAGTGAGGCATTTATAGAGAAACATTGTCAAATTCTAATGAAGGACAAAATAGAGACCTTTAAAAACTGGAAAGATACACAATGTTGGGGTTGGTAAGATGTACTAGCATAGGGGTGCCATTTTCTCCATAATCATGTATGGTTTCAATGTAAGTCCAGTCAAAATTATTTAACTTTATTCTAAATTATTTAACGTTATTCTAAAGTTCATATGAAAGAGCAAAAGACCAAGAATGGTCAATACAAATAGGTAGGACTTGATTAAGCACATATTGAGACATAATATAATAATTAAAATGATGTGACATGTGCACAAATAACTTAATAAACCAATGTAACAGAACTCAGAGCCCATAAACAAATCCATGAACATGGGAGGATGCTTGCATGTGACAATACAGTGCAATGAGTAGAGAATGTTAGACTCAAGGCAAAAGGTCAGAGAAATTGAATATTCATATGAAATAAAATAAAATAAAATCTCTAACACACTCCATACACCAAAATAATTGATTAAACACTTAAATGAGAAAAGAAGAATATATGACGAATAATTGTATGACCTATTGTATGCCAAGGTTATTTAAATAAAACAGTGATATTTCCTATCAGGAAAAAGAGATAAATTTACTAAAAATTAAAATGTCTATACAATAAAGGCACTATAAATACTTACAGACAAATCAAACAGGAAGGGGATATAACAATGCATATAACTCACTGGGGTTTTTTTGGTACAAAAATGAGCAAAGATACGAATTGGCAATTCACAGAAGAGAAACTTCACAGGGCAAATTTTTTGTTCAATCTTACTAGAGATCAGGGAAATACAAATTTAAAATAACAATGAGATTCTATTGTACATACAATAAACACTTTAAGTTCACCAAATGTGAAAGGATACCTAGAGTCAATACCATTTAAGTAGATTTGTAAGCATGAGAAACAATACATTATTAGTTTATAATTTATATCCTAAATCATCTAAAAAACATAATAGGAAGTAAATACATCAATGTCAGAACAATGATTGCCTTTGAAGAGGAAGAGAGAGAGGCAAAGAGGATGGAAAAAAGTAAGACAGAAATTTACTTTTAAAAATGATCTGAAGCAAATATCAACATCTGTTACATCTGTGTGTCGGTTATATAATTGTGTTGTATTATCTCCATACTATTCTGTAACTTTGAACATTTTTTTCTTGATTAGCTTTGAAACGTTTTAAAAGATTTTTTAGAGTCTAGTAATGAATATCTAAAACTAATATATTTCCATAAATGTTCTTTTTTCTAACTTTTAAAAATTTTTTATTTTAAAATTGTGGGGTGCATTTCAGGGTTAGGGATACAAATATTCACTGTGCAGGTACCCTTGTTGATGAGGTATGCCCCCCTTCCCCAGGCAGATTTCCACTATTGTCAATCCCACCTTCCTGCCTCCCCTCCCCTCTGCAGTTTCCTGCTACAATCAATCCTTTTCTTATGGTATCCATAGATTTTCATGTCTTCTGAGTATTCAGATGAATGTATTTGCTCCTTTAGGTTATTCATCCTAAGAAACAGAAAGAATTAAATTTAAACCCCAATGAATATTTGTATACCTAACCCTGAATTATATGCCACAGTTTAAAAAAAAATTAATCCCTACCCTTAGGAGTTTATAATGTGGTTGAAGAGCTATATACGTAAAGAAAGAAAAAACAATTAAGTGGTGAAAAGTTCCTGCGGGTAGCAAAACAAACATACAAAAAACAAAACAACTTAGGAGTAAGCTTAATATCTATTTCTTATATCTTTTCTTATATCAAAGTAGTGATACTTGCTTGTGTTTCAATTTTTTAGATGAGCCGTATTTATCTATTATTTCTCACTCTAACCCCATAATGTTCAATGCTCTACTTCTTTCTGCATCTATAGCAAGTCTAGTACCATTGAGCATTAAAGATGACCACATTATTTTTTTGCACTCACATTTTTGTTTGACTGGGCCAAACCAGACTCACTAGGAATGAGACAGATCATTTGCAAACTAGTGAGTCATTTCCACACATATGAGTAATAAGGGTTTAACTTTATAGAATGTAGCAGAAGGCTCCATTTTCCAACTATAATGATAAATGATAGCCACCATACTTCAAAGTATCACTACAGTTATGCATTGGTCATTCCATTTTAGAAAAGGCTCAACATGAAGACAAATATTTTTAAAGACAACCTAATGTGAATTTGTAACAGACATATAATCATGACTGGAGAATGGGAGAAATAAATTATTTGAAAAAATTTTGCAAAAATATTTTATTTTTCTATATATAAGGGGGTGTTTTGTAAAAATAAAGATTTCTAGAAAATAATTTCAAAAATAAAGACAAAAAAGAGAAAATTAATGACACAGTTCATCTAAGAATAGCAATGAATTCCAGATATAGATGAGGACAACTGTTTTAAAAGTTTTGAGTCTGAATGAATGCACCTTTTCAGAGTGGTTCCAGAAATTGCTTCTCAGAGAAACAATTTTTTTTTTGAAAACGTGGTATTATAGAATAAGATATATAAAGTTTTTGTTGTTGTTGACAGTATCATAATAACCAGGAACTATCTCAAAATAGACATTTACTTTGAAATTTAAAATATATTAGTTATAACAGAGTTTGGTTTTCAATTTTTAAAAAATATTAATGTTTCTAGAGTTCAAGAAGGTGTTTTAAAATATGGGAACATTAGCATTGAATTCGTACCCGGCTTTTGGTAAGAAATTACTATTACTGGCCAGGGGCTGTAGCTCATGCCTGTAACTTTTTAGAATTTAACAGAATGCACATTTTTCAACTAGTATGATAAATAATAGCCACCACACTGCAATTCCAGCACTTTGAGAAGTTAAAACAGGGAAATTTCTTCAGCCCAGGAGTTCAAGACCAGCCTAGGCAACAAAGTGAGACCTCATCTTTACAAGAAAATTTTTTAAAAATTAACTAGACATCTGTAGTCCCAGCTTCTCAGAAGGCTGAGGCAGGAGGATTACTTAGGATCAGGAGTCTAAGACTGAGGTGAACTATGATCACACCACTGTACTCCAGCCTAGGAGACAGAGCAAGACTTCAACTCAGTAAAAAAAGGAAAAAAAAAAAAAGAAATTACCATATTAAAATTTCTCTGTAACTGTATTTATGAAAATATGAAAGGTATTCCAAAAACAGATAGAAAGGTATTGAAAAGATAAACTTATAAATTGATTCCTGATATTTCACTTCCTCGAGTTAGAACTTCTAATATTGGGGGGGAAAAACATTATTACAACAATGTTCACAAAGATGTGGATATTATTATTATTATTTTTTTTTGAGTTGGAGTCTCGCTCTGTCTCCCAGACTGGAGTGCAGTGGCCACTCCTGGCCACCGCAGCCTCGACCTGCTGGGCTCCGGTGATCCTTCCGCCTCAGCCTTCCAAGTAGCTGGAACTACAGGCACGCGCTACCATGCCCGGCTAATTTTTCTTTTTATTTATTGTAGAGATGAGGTCTCGCCAAGTTGCCCAGGTGGATCTTGAACCCGTGGGCTTAGTCATTCCACTCACCTCAGCCTCCCAAAGGCGCAGGATTACAGGCTGAGCCACCGAGCCGGGCTAGATGTAGATATTATTATGGCCCCTTATCCCACTTCATAACATACTATGTAATAAAAACAACAAATGGGATCTTATTATGCTTGAGAGTCAAAGGTTTTCGCAATAGGTCCTCTCCCCAGGACTCTGGCACAAGTTTCAGGGTGTGGAGAAGAAGAGACAGGATGATTGATCCTGAGGAAAAATAAGGAAAAACCTTATGCTGTATTCAAAACTATGCTTTGCAATCTCAACTAAGCACTGTCTTAAATTGAACTTAAACTCCATTCCCATGTGACACCGTAATTCTGAAAAAAATTGTGAATCTACCTGTCTGAATGATATAGCTGGCCCATATTGAACGTAATGGCATCTTTGCTACCTATTTGAAAAGGAGGAAAAAGGAACAGAGTAGAGAGAGGGATAGAGCTCAGGCAGAGAGAGGAACAGTGGATAAAATACTTGAATATAAAATGTTTAAATTAGTCACATTTCTAAAATGTGCAAATTAAGAAATTTCCTCTTTTTTAATTTTCTTTCTGCCTACTGAAAACATTTATAATTTCTACAACTTTGTTATTGAATTTTTCTTACAAGATTGTTGCTTTCAAACCTGAAAAGGCACTACTTGGCAAATTGGTAAAATCAACATATGATGTATACCCATTAAATAAATATTCAAGGAAAATGGTAATGTTTTTATAAGGAAAACATGCCTAATAGTTTGCATTCTATGAGAAGTTAAGTAGAAGTGTAGACAAAGAAAAATTCTAATATATTATTAAGGTTTGTATAAAGGTGTTCTCTTTCTCCACCAAAAATCCTTTTCAAATTTTTATTGTTTTACTGTGTGATGGTGGAATTTAATGATATGCAGAGTTTCTTAACTTCGGCACTACTGAAACTTTGGCCTGCATAATTCTTTCTTGTCTTAAAATCTACTCTTTTTTTACTACTCTTTTTGAAACAAACAAAACAAAAATCCCAGAAAAAAAATAATAGATGGAAAAGTTAGTACCTAACTGTAGCAAAAATTTGTCGAATTGAGCATCAAAATCATTGGCTGACTGTGAGAAGAATAGCAGACCAAATAAACATTAATAAAGAAACAGTTAGGAAAATCTTAACTGAAAATCTTGGAATGAGAAAGGTGTGTGCAAAAATGATCCTGAAGGAGCTCTTGTATCACAACAATGCACCAGCTCACACATCACAGTCTGTGAGGGAGTTTATAGCCAGTAAACAAATAACTGTATTGGAACACCCTCCCTACTCACCTGATTTGGCCCCTGATGACTTTTCTCTTTATCCAAAGATAAAGGGAATATTGAAAGGAAGATATTTTTATGACATTCAGGACATCAGGGGTAATACAATGACAGCTCTGATGAGCATTCCAGAAAGAGTTCCAAAATTGCTTTGACAGGTGGGCACTGGTATCAGTGCATATCTTCTCAAGCAGAGTACTTTGAGGTGACCATGGTGATAATCAGCAATGACGTATGAAGCACTTTTTCTAGGATGAGTTCTCAAACTTAATTGTCAAACCCTGTATGCAATTTTTTTCTTGTAACCACTTCTCTTTGAAATAGTTTGACTTGACTAGCCCTGCTAACACCCTACATGGACTGTGCTGATATGCCGCAGTGACTACCTCAGTGCCTGCATGACCTTCTGGAACTTGAACCCACCAGTTTTAAAACTTCCTATTTAAAACCTGTTTGGATAATGGTTGGAACTGATAAAGTCATAGGACCACAGGTCTCTCAGTTACTCTCTCTCCATACGCTCCTCAACTTCTGTGTGTGTATATGTATGTGTGTGCATGTATATGTGTGTGTATGTGTGTCTTCCAGGTGTGCTGTGTAACCCAGAACCTGTAAGTAATAAAATCTTTATTTCCATTTTGCGTCTTTCCTAATTATTGTGAAGGGATATTCTCCATCTTAAAGTTTCTAAACTAAAACACTAGTGAGTTTATATAAGAGTGTGACAAGAAAACAAGTATCTTGTGCATTGCAGGTGCTTAGTAGCAATCCTTGCCTCTTCTCCCCCTGATGCCAGTAACACTGGCTGCTACCTATCCACTCCAACCCCTATTGTGAGAATTGAAAAGACCTCCAAGCATCACCAAATGTCCACTGAGAGGCCAAATCACTGGTGCAATGCTTCATTAAGGGTAGAGATGCAACAAATATTTGTTGTGTGTCTATCATATACAAAGTTATGAGTTATGAGCTATCGAATTGTGAAAATATAGTATTGGGCTTTAAGAAAGTTGCAATGTACTTAGAGATACAGATTTTACTTGTATGAATATCTAAAGAGTAGAAGATAAATATAAATTTAAAACTACATATATAATGTTACATATCTGTGTGCATGCGCATATATATAATGATTCAAGAAATCATTGAGACAATTCTGGTTCTGAAAGTCCAAAGATGAGAAAGTTTATAAGGAAAGATCAGTAAATTGTACTGTTTATGGAATAGCACAAATTTATCTGCATCTTCAAGGTTGAATTTGTAGACAATACTCTGGATAAGAAACATTTTGGTTCACCTCTGCAGAGGCACAAGTGATACAATTCTGGAAAGCAGAATTGCAAAACCAAACAGCCAACCAAAACAACGGGAAAAAGATTTTTTTCTTTCTATTTTTAAAAAGAATGTATGCCTAATTATATTGGGAGATTAAAATTACTTATCTATAGTTACTGATATTCATTCATCTTTCAAATTTTAACCATTCAATTTTTAATGAGTCTGAAATTATATTTTGTAGTCTATACATTTTAAGCTACAGAGTTTTCAGTTTAGCAAAATGCAAGCTCACAATTCAATATTTTGGATAGTTATCTAAATAGAACATAAAGTACAGGGTCTGATAATTTGTTTTTCATTTTCATTTAAGTAGAACTCATATAATACATTATACACACCAATTATTAATCTATTTTGACTTTAAAACAAAACAAAGTTTGGGGAAACATTATCTAGTGAATTGTGCCAAGTTTGAATACATTTTAAAGATTTACACTTTTTATTTTGTCCCTATCCTTCCTTACTGCATTACATTTTCATTGGACCTCATAATAAGCTACAAAGAAATTTTTGATTTGCCATTACATTAAAGCTGGTCTTGTTTTATCTGGAATCATTAAGTAACTCAAAAGTGCAATTTTTAATAAAAGAGAAAAAACTAAGACTAGTAACTTAAAATCTTTGTCTCTTTAAAAAAAACCCAATATACAAAAAACTAAGCAATGGCATCTTTGAGTTTAAATTTTAAAACGCTGGATCAACCTTTATCAAACGATGCAATGTTCAATATTTTCAGCCTTCTTACTATCTTCTCAGTCTCTTCATTTTAATATGACCAAAAAATCACTAAATACTGTCTGTCCTTGCTAAATGCAAAACATCTATTAAAAAGAGTTGGCAGTAAGCAATAATTTTTATAAATTTACATAATAAATTCAGGAGGGATTAGAATGTGCTGACAAGCATTATCCAAATCTTATAATATTGGATTTAATGGCCTTTATTTATTTTGTATTTGAATTATGGCTCCTCAAAAGCAGGAAGATAGTTAAAAAAAAAAAAAAACTCAGAAGGACCAGTTCATATATGCAACTTTAAATATTAGTTATGTGGAAAGCTTGAAAAAGAATTCAAACAAAAAATTAATATGTTATAATATACTATATAATCAAGAAAAGGACTGTATACATTACTATACATTTTCAATGAAAAAGAATTTATCAACCAATAGAATTTTTAACTATAGGATAAGTGACTGTGTTTATAATTATATAATTACTATTAAGTGTTAAGTATTAATATATATTTTTAAAAATTAAAAAATATTTTTTGATGTTGCCTAGTTTGCTTTCAATGAGCAAAACAAACATCACACCAAGATTAAGAAAGCTTTGGGTATTTAATGCTAAACACATTGATCTTCAATTATTATTTTCCAGTTAGAACCAGAAAATACCAAGGATTGGGCTAGACATGTAAAAAATGTTTCATGTAAAATGCTGTCTTACTGTTGCATCTTTATTCAACATCAACTTCCAGATGGGAACTATTTTTCATGGTTCATAAAGCCAAATCCAGCTGCTACATTTGGACCCACATAAGGAATCCACATTTTATTGCCTTCGCAGTGCTTATAAAACAATTGCTGTTGTTTCTTTAGCCGTGGTGCAACTCACTCTTCTCCGTGCAAATGAGATATCCAAAAAGAACTTTTAATGTCTTTATAGTTGATTACTTAGCAGTGCTATGCATAATAGGATCCTGATTTTACAACAATTTTTAGATATTTAAACTAGCTTAAATAAAAACAATCTTCAATGGTAATCGTAGATTGAGTGAATTGCCAAAAGTGTTCTTACAATTTCCTATTAAGACCCACAATGGTTATTAAATACTTCTGTAATCTTAGCTTTATTAAGAGACAGGAAGTGCACAGTTTCCTTTCTCTCCTCACTCAGCTAATCTGGCTCTTTGATGGTCATGCGTTTGGAATAACCATGGGGTTTCCACCGCAGCATAGTCTTCCCACAGCTAAGTGGAATTAACCCTGTCAAGCCTCAAAAGAGAAAGAAAAGAAAAGAAAAGAAATGAAAAAGAAAGAAAGAAAGAAAGCATCTCATTGTTAGAATGGAAATATATTTGGAACTTTGAGTGAAGAGCAGTTATATTAAAATACAGTCAATTTGTGCTTAGGACGTTTTTGGGTAGAACCACCAATAAAAAAGAAACATCAATTTCAGAAAATGGGAATTACTCAACTTGCAAAATTACCCATGGTTTATTCTTTCTTGCTGTCTCTAGATGTCAAATATTTGGTGTCTTCTCAATCATATTCATTAACTACTTTTTAGATTCTGAATTAAGATCTCTTTTTTGCCAAGGAAACTTGGTTTAAAAAAATTCATATATATAAATATCTATTCATAGATCTATATATATATATGGAAAAGTTAGTACCTAGTGTGTTAATGTATGAATATGACAGGAAGGCAAGTTTTCTATGAACTGGGAAGCACAGACTATAGTAAACCACCAGATAATCCCTGTCCTGCTGAGTGGTTGCCCCAGAGGTCTGATACAGCGCCAAAGCCTCTTACGCATACTGAGACAAAGCTTATTTCAAGCAGAATTCAGTTTCTAAAGCCACCATACTGCTTCCTGACAACCTCCAGTTGCACTGATCTGTATTTGTGTTTCCTGCTGTTTATATTTACTTGTTCCCAAAGCCACAATAGCTACAAAAACAAATACTTGTTATGCAATGCTTTGTATCCACGCAGGTAAAGTGCTCTGTGCCCTCTTTTACTTGCACATATCTTGTGCAAATAGGTTTTTAATATATTCCGAGATTAATTTGGTAATTATAAACCAGTTTAGAAAACACGCTTTAAACAACAGGTCATATAGTCGCCATTTCTATTCCAGAATAATTCTCAGTTTCTGACCCTTGAGCAAAGATGAGCAAATGTGTATTCAAAAAAAAATTCATTTGAATCATCTACTTTCTTTGCCTTGTCAGGTACCAATTGATATTCTGTTTGGATTTTTACTGCAATCTTTTTGACCTTTGGCAAGGGATTGTGCTGATTTATCTGATTTAAATTTTTGAAACAAGTTTTTACGTTATATATGTTTTAAATTGGACTCAATAGAATGTAGGTGATTTCAGGAAGGTATTTTTATTTTAAGTCAATTTATTTGTTCTTCATAAAAATAGGATTATGTCTATTGTGGCTGCATAAATACATAGCCTGTAGGAGTGTTTGTAGTTTCTCTAGTACAAAAATGTCACCTAAATCCTCTAATGTAATCTGACAGAGGTAAAGAGTACCTTTTTATAAAAGGAAAACAAATAAAGAAGATTAACCTAAATGCAATCATATGTAAAATTTAAAATTGGACCTTAAGCTTTTTATTATTCAAGACTATTGTAAGCACTAAGAATATTGGGTGGTGAATGTATTTTGTATTATTTTAAAACTATGTACTCAAAAAAAACTTTGGAAAGCAAAAAGAAAATATTTCTGCTATCTAATTAAGATATAGATTTATTTAAGGCTCACTTTTCTACTTATACTGTAATTAGATTATTTTAAGCTGGAAAAAATATATTTGAATATTTCCTAAGCAGAAGATATTACATCAAAATGTTACATTATTCCATAAGTACATCCTGAATACAAGCTTTGATAATCAAACTGGTTATCAAGATATAAAAGCTTTGTAGATTTTTTTTAGTTTATTTTTTTAATTTAAGGAGTTTCTCAAATCCAGTACAAGTTAATATAAAGTTTTAAATTTATCGTGTTTCTTTCCAGAAGTGAATATTCAGTTCTGAAGACTCAAAACAAAAATAAGCAGAAATAGTCAAAAAATAATCTTGTAATCCACACTTTTAGACATAATTGTCCTAAAAACACATAAGCTTATTTTCACAGACATTCTCTTTTCTAACCTACCTGGGACAAATTTAATTCTAATATTATAACCAAAAAAAACACCAAAATACTAAAAAGTAGCAAGAAATTTGAAACTGTTGAGAGAGAAAAATAAATGTGAACTTATAGCCCAAAAGAATGTAAAAATATAAATAGATGAGGACTACCATCCCATTATATTTACAAATATGTTCATTTATAGCTTTAACCAACATATTTGGCAACTAATTTTTTTAATAATTAGTGTTTGTTGATTTCAAAATATCACACTAGTAAGAAATTCTGGAGTCTGCTGCTGGAGATGCCAGAAATCACCAAAGAGCTCTGTGATAGGGGATATAAGAAGCCATGTCCAGCCGGGCTCGGTGGCTCAGCCTGTAATCCCACGCCTTTGGGAGGCTGAGGTGAGTGGACTGCCTGAGTCCGCGGGTTCCAGACCTGCCTGGGCAGCGAAACCACATCTCTACAATAAAATAAAAAAATCAGGGGAGAAGCGGCAAGATGGCGGTGGGGCAACCCGGTCTCTGAAGCCCTCTGCAAAGGAGATCTGCCGTGAGTCTCTGACTCTCACCTCGGGGGGCTGTGGACCCCAACATCACAGCCTGCTCTTCATACAGAGCTTGGCTGTTGCCACCACTGGGGCATCGCAACGGACTGGACAGTCACTGTGGCGCAAATGGTGCCTCCGCCGCCGCCACAGCCCCTACCCCCGCCGCTGCTGCTGCTGCCGCCGCCACTGCCACAGCCTCCGTGACGGCCATAGCACATCACACCACCCGGGCCCAAGGTGATCGACATCAAACCCCTTCAGGAAAGATCTGCTGGGATCGCTGCCACCTCTCCTATGACCGAGACTGTCCTGCCCGCCCGCCTTAAGGCTCCTGTTGCCTGCCCTGAGGCAGGCAGCCATCTTGTTCCCGTCTGGCCCCACCCCCTCGGGGGCGAGCAGCTGAGATAGCACCACCTGCTGGCGATTCAAGGTAACAACACCGAAACGGGAGAAACAAGCTTGATAAAGACATAGACCAGAGTGCTGAACGGAGGGTAATCTGAACCGTACTTCACAGCAGACCAGGGGCAACTGCTGACCCTAACTGCAAACTAATTTACCAGCTTGAAAAGAGAACTAGAAATCAGACCTGAAAGGACATTGGATTTAAACGAAATGTCTCAGAGTGTGCTTCATTGATTCTGTTAGTTTAATGACTTAATTCTATTCCTACTGTATTGTTCCCTTTTTTCCTTTTTCCTTTTCCTTTTCTTCTCTCTGTAAACCATACCTCTGTATAGAGGAACAGCACACTAACAAGGTGGTTGGTTAGCTTGTATGTTAGCATCACTATATGTTTTATTTTTTGTTTGTATGAGAGTTGGTTCGACTGTAGCTGTGGTCTATTGTTTTTATCTGTTTCAGTATAGGCCTCTCTCTCTATTTGTTGGCACACTGGTTTGTTTCCCCCCTTACTCCTCTATCTCTCCACTCCCCTCTTCAACCCACTATCTGCTCCATTCTCTCCCCTCTGCTAACCACATTTTATTTCAGGGAGTAAACCTACAGCCCCACTGCACGGACAGATTCCAGGACAGTGGGAAGTGGGTTCCACATTATCCACACGCCTGTCAGCGAATACCAGGACCTGCAGACAGATTTTGAATCACAGCTCTCCCCTTAAATACATCTCAAAACTGCAAAAAGGACCACCTCCAACCTACAGTGCAACTTCAGAGTTGTTCAAAGTAAGAGGACATACATAAAGAATAGGAG